>NC_064287.1:5953077-5994336 GCF_019186545.1 Solanum stenotomum | reverse complement strand
AACTCACATACCTGATTAGGGATCACCCCCGACGAAAATCCACGACGATCCTTAGCTTCTTCTTCTCTTTCTCCTCTTCTTTTCCTCTTCTTTCTCTCTTATCTTCCAAGCCCTAACTCTCACTCTTACTCTCACTCTTTAAAATGGGACAAAAATGATCCAAACATCAGTCTAACACCTCAATATAACCCAAAGAAATGATTAGGGAAAAGACCAAAATACCCTTAAAATTTTCGGACTAAACAAACTGCACTGTGCGACTGTGCGACTGTGCCGACAGCCCAACTTCCAAAGGGCATAACTCACTCATACGAACTCGGAATCAAGCAAACTCGGCGGCGTTGGAAAGATCATTCCAAGGGCTTTCCAGAAATAACTGGAAATTCGCCTAAATCATTCTGAGCTAGGAGTTACAACTGCTCAAAGTTGACCAAAAACTCACTTTTTTTTTTCCATAGCCAAATTTTCCAGATTCTTTCCAAAATGACTATTTCCAATTCAACTCTTCTTGGAACTCAATGTGCTACATCTAGGGACCTTAACTCAACACTCAAGAAATTTTATTCCTCGGTAAAATCTCACTCCACATGAAGGACGGCTCGAGTCTTAGTTCGAAAAATTCTCTGGGGTGTTACATCATGTTGAAATATATACATAAACAAATCAGCTCAAGAATCTCCATACGTAACTTATAGCAATTCAATAATTAGGAATAGAATTTCAAAATGATAGGAACTCAAGAACTCAAAATCAACTCAATAAAAGCTTTTGAACTTTTCTCTTAAACTCACTTTAGTTTGGAATGTAATTAAGACATGTGATTAGGAAATGTAGGATCTCTCAAGGATTAATGGAACCTTAGGATCTAGTACAAAGAAGGAAACGTAGTCACGATTCAAAGGAACACATTCGAAAAGAAACACGGAAAGAAAAAGGAATGGCAACCCTGGTGAACTGCGGCGCATCGCCCCAGGGCCCGAACTTCAGAAGTCAGGCCTTGGTGCACTGCTGGCGAATCGTCCTAGGGCCTGAACTACTGAATTCATGACTTCGTGCTATGGTGGTGCACCGCCCCAGGCCCCTACCCATAAAATCCAACAAATTTTTCTACTCGATTTAGGGTCCTAACTCGTCTTGAATTGAGTGATTTCTTCTAAACTCTTCTTTATTCTCAAACCCAATATGAATTCATAGAAATTTCATACAATACCTTGCAAAAATCACAACTCATACTCAAGATCCTCAACTCAAGAAACTCAAAACTTCCATTGTTAAACAGTGAAACTAAAATCAAGAACTACTCAAGAATCTCTTAATATAACGATTTCATGGATGAATTAGATGTATGGCGTGAGGAAGAACAAGTCCAACGCTATGAGAAGCCTTACATACCTGGAAAGAGCAAAGGTTTTTGGCAAAAATCGAGGGAACCTTAAAGAATGCTTGAAACCTAGTTTTTCTTCTCTAAAGATCAAGGCATGGCACCCTACACCAGCAGTGCCACCAGACTTGACTTCGGATGTTCAGGGCCTGGCACCCTATGCCAGCAGTGCGCCAAGGATTGTTGGGTTCATTCTATTCTTTGTTTCATCTGACACTTTAAGTTGTGACCATGTTTTCCTTCCTCGTATTAACTCCTATAGGCTCCATTTACTTTTGAAAAATCCCTGCATATCCTAATCATATGTCCTAATGCACATTCAAAACTAAATTGATTTTTAAATGAAAGTTCAAGAGTTTTATCGAGTAATTATAGAGAGTTCTTTTTAACCAACAACAATCTTAAACTAAGTATCCCAAATGTAACATTCTTACATTGAGAAAAGAGAAACTTTGATTTCTAAAAAGAGTTTATGAGTTCATGATATTTGAAAGAAGTTACCTCTTTAAAAGAGTTGTTTTGAGTAATCACCTCAAAATAGAGAAAGAGTATTTCTACTTAAGCATAAGTACATATATTTATTGGGAGTAGTATTGAGCACCGATATGAGGATGAGTTCAGACAACTCACATTATTCATAAACCATGTAGCCAACATGGGTAATGGATCGTACTTTTTGGACGACTCCTTATTGCTTTCGAGCATAGCTTAGTGGATCCACTTAGTTGAGGTGTTCTATACCCGACAAGGTATAGGACAGTTCTAGCAATATGGGCGAGACATTGTATCATCACTAACTCATTTTGATGGTTGTCGGTTAAAGAATCTTCCAAATAAAAGTAAAGAGTAAATTATTGTATTTTTATATACATCCTTGAGTTGGTATTTATTTATGAACCTTTTAACACTTCATCTTTTATTATTGCTTTTGTATTGAGTTGAGTTGAGGTGAGTATTCTTCCAGTCATATCAGTTCAGTTATCTATGCATTTTGTTTTCTTTACATACTCATACATTCAATGTATTGATGTCATTCGACCTGCATCTTATTATAATGCAGATACAGGTGTTCAGGGTCATCAACAGGTGCTTCGTTGAGATTACTTGCACTCTAGTTAGCTTTGGTGAGCCTCCTTGCTTTATAGAGGATTTCACATTTATTTTCTTGATATTATTGAGTTTTCATGGGTCTTGTCCTGACATCTATCCTAGTATTAGAGGCTTCATAGAGTTAGAGTTGACGAGTCTCTTAGTATGTTCCCTTCTGTTTTGAGATCTTGAGACTATTACGTATATTTTATTAAGTATTTCCAGACATTTATTGAGTTGAGTTTAAATTGAAACTATTGAGTTTAATTATGCATTTAAAGTTCCCTATTTGCTTAAGTAAGTCTTCCACTAAGCAACCAGCCATGCCAAGGGTTCGTTTGGGGGCCAGCAATGGTTCTCAAGTGTCAGCCACATTCAGGGTGTAGACTCGGGCCGTGACATGTTATCTTGATGATCAAATTTATATTTTCACTTATCTTCTTGTATATTTTTATCATAAATTCCTCTACTTATTTTCAGATACTAAAACTAAATTACAATACGGAGGAGATCTTAAAATCCCCCTCAGCTATTTGAATTGTACAAAACTACCCTTTATCCACCTTTAGGCCCCCTAAATACCCTTGATGTATATCTTTTGGCTCAAAAATACTCTTATGTCTAACAGATCATACTCATAAGGTGGATGGGGGGCAATGTTGTACCAAACTCCATAGTTTAAGGGCATTTTAGGCCCTTTTTTTCCGTTTAAATAATTTGAAATTACTTAGAATATGAGCTCACATGATTGACTTGATTTTGAATTTCATAGTTAATTAAAAATTAAAAAAAAGGTTAGGCATCTACTCTCTACACTCCCCCCCCCCCNCCCCCCCCCCCCCCTCTTCCTTCACTTCATATCTCTTTGATTTTTTTTTTCTATTTGGATCTTGTCCACCATTTTAAATTTTATTTTTTTCAATTTATGATAAACAAGAGAGAAAAAAGGAGAAAAATAACGGTGACATACATATAGAAATAATTAGGTCAATAAAAGATTACTTAATTAAGCAAATATGTAAGAATACTGCATTTTCTTTTCTTTTTTTTTTGTCCAAAATTCTAAATAAAAGAATAAAATAATCACTTTTCCTACCCCCCACCCTCATCCCACCTTGACAATAATACAAATTAACTGAATACAAACATGTGAGTTCATTTCAAGTTTGAGTTCCAGATATCCTAATAAGGATAAGAGATTAAAAAGGGAAAAAGGGAGAAAAATGAACAAGACATTTGAATAATTGAAAATTTTATATTAATGAAAATGATTAAAAAAAAATAAGATGGACAATCACTTGGGGCGTATGATTTTAGTTGGATCCACATTTATGCGATGGATTATAATAATATGGGTTTGATTTAAAATAGGTCAATAGGAAGATATTATGAAATTAATTATTTTCAAATGTATTGGGTCAAAATATGAATCATATGTTTTTCAAAAAAAATATAATTTTTATTATATATTTGAGAAGGGTTAAATTTGGACCAATCACATTAGGCAACATAATAAAAAAATATTTAATAATTATACTTTAAGGGGTCTATTAAAAATAAGGGCAAATATGAGCTAAAGGATAACATCCAGGGTATTTTGAGCCAAAAGGTAGACGCCAAGGGGATTTTAGGACCGAAAGGTGAATGGAGAGTAATTTTGTACCAATTCAAATACTTGAGGGACATTTTAGGTCCTTCTCCGATTACTATATAACCGGAAAAAATAGTTTTGAATACTTTCTTACTTATTTTTTCTTTTTTCCATTTAGTATACTTCATTCTTTATATTTCTCATTTTTACACTAAAAATGAAAAAGAATGAAAAATCTCAAATATTAATAAGCAGATAGATATACAAGGGGGATTTAAAATTCAAATCAATCATTAAATAAAAAAGTTAAAAAAAAAAAAAAAAAAAAACTCAAGTCATGATGGCACCTACCATAACTCACAAGTAGGTAAGCCAACTCATATTTCGAAACAGCGAGTAACACGCACAGAAACCATAAAACAACGGAAAGAAAACAACAAAATAGTGAAATAGACAACGAAAAGAAGGAATGAAATAAGTATATATACAATAGTACAAGATCCAATCCCACGACCAAGTGGGTGAAGGTACAAAGCTACTAAAAAGAATACAAGCTACAAAATAACCAAAATGAGACGGACTTATCTTAAATACAAAAGACTAGAAAAAAACAATACGCAAATGGAGATGAGTCAAACTAAGACGCCATCAACTCACCCTCCATATCCAGAAATCCACGTTGCTGCACCGGAATCAATGTTGTCGGCTGGCGCGTGAATCTGCATCAGAAAAATAGATGTAGAATGTAGCATGAGTATCAAAACAATGGGTACCCAGTAGGCATCATAGGCCTACTAATCTCGAAAAGAAAATACATAATGAAAAGAGAGGAAATAGACGGTAGTTAAGAGTCAGATACACGAGAAAATAGCAGAAAGTCTAACTATACATCTCAATAATCTAGAAGGAACAGCGGTAATGTAAAGCAGTTATCTATAACCTAATTGGACCCCATAAGCTCGGAAGGTCCACTCGTGCACAATTGAAAAGGTAAATAACCCAAATGGACCCCTATAAACTCGACGAGCACACAGGAGAGCTAAAGAAATCCCTAGTTATGACTAAGTATAATTTGGAACTGAAACAGTTGACACCGGACTCAATTTGTAGTAAAGACACCCCGAAGATACCCCAATGGAAACAAGACGCCAAAACTCAAACCCGACTAACAGATGTGTGCCCTAGACTCAAACCGCAGCTAGTAAAAATCTGTACGGACCTCAAATAGTGACTAGAAGAAGTATGCCCGGACTTGAACTGTTGCTATAACACGCTAAAGAACTCCAATATCACAAGATCAACATTAGGAAGAAATGAACCATATTTTGGTACCGCCTTTGGAGTCACAGCGGACCCACTCTAGCTCGAAACCCATGTTTTGATCTAATGTAACCAACGAGGTCCAAAATAACAATCAATAACACGTCGGGACATAGAATAGGGAAGTTATGGGTTAAATTTCAATATGATCATATTTGACACCGAGCTAAGGATTCATACTATCAAACCCAAGTCTGCTACATCAGTCTACAGGAAGCTAGAACCGTCTGAAATTATGTTGGAGGATTCTAAGGCATAGTGACTCCAAAAATACCAATTTTACGGCAATCACTATCCTACATCTAGGCTAAGGGAAATCATAAGTCGCCAAAATCAATACAACCAGACATATAGTTACACATGGCATGATACTACAATGCACAAATGGTAGTCATGATTAATTACCCTGAAATTAACTTAAAAGAAGGCTAAGACATGATTAATATCAACTAAACATGAAGACATTCTAAGAACCCTCCCAAAACTAGCTAAACAACATGTAAATACCAAAACAAGCTCAATCTAAAATTGGTAAGTCGTAGCCTACCTCAAAACCGATCTAGCGCCCTCTGAAATCACTAAACTAGAGTGTTACCCTTTTGAACCACTGGTGATCACTAACATGCTAACAAATAAATGATTACAACGTCAATATGGATGTTTTGACACCCAATTTGCTATAATTGGAAACGGGACTAAAAATGAATCCAAAATGACATTACAAGACCCGCGCAAGGAATCCTGTAATTGACTCCGTCAATTGGTCTCATTCAGCTCAAGGATCTTGTACCCTAAAAACGAGCATAATGTGAAGCTTCAAACAATCCGAAATAGGTCATGAACCAATATGATCAACAATCACCATTGAAGCTAAAAACAAAGTGGAAGGGAGGGAGACTTACGGGTCAAACGCCCAACCAATGAGCCTAACAATTTTGCAAAACAACTCTCGAACCAATTCCCACAATAACCAGCAATTTCCCACAGAAAATCGAGCTCTCCAAAATCTCAAACTTGAAGAAAAATATGAGAAATGAGAGAGTAAATTACCAGCGAGGACCGCAAAAGCGATCACTTGGCCACTAAAGTTGCTAGGCCCTCGATGTCAAGGCCCGCTAAAGCAGCTCCCTAGCAGCTAAAGCGGTGAATGGGCCGCTCAAGTGGCTAGTCTTTAGCTAGCAAGACCCACTGTAACACCTCAGAAAAATCCTAAGTTCAAATCAAACCCGAAAAAGCTAAAAAAGATTCTAAGTCTCCAGAAGTATGAATATTCCAGTCCATTCAACAACCCATGAAAGGATCTACGGACTTTAGATGGTCTCATGGAATAAAGTTTTGAAAAAAACTGAGAAATCTCATTTTACAAACCACTCTACAGCCCATGAAAGGATCTACGGGCCATAGATTGTTCCGTAAACATAAAAGAATCAAGTCTCATTTTACAAACCATTCTACAGCTCATAAAGGATTTATGGCCAGTAAAAGGGTCCATAAAACAGAACTTTAGAAACTCAAAAATCTAGACTTCTACGGCCCATAGAAGAATATACAAACCGTAAAAGGCTCCATCAATTTTTTTAAGAGAATATTTTAGTTTTTTCCCACCCTTTCTAAGCCTAATCCCTAACGTTTTGGGACCTAATTAAGTACCTTGTCAGTATTATGCATCCAAATTATTCTCATAATCGTTCCCAAGACTTAGAACAAGAATCAAAAAGCAAATCTAGGGTTTCAAGCATCTTCATCAAATTTCTTAAAAAACTCGTGTCCTCTCATGTATGTAAGGTTGTCATAGTGACGGATTAAGTTCAGCCTCATGCCCTACATCTAGAGTTTAGTTAGTGAGATTAAATCTAGGGTTTTTATCCCACGTTTCATGAATTTGAACTGCCTTTACTTCCTTTTCATTGATTTCTGATTCTTATCATTGATATTTTAGTTCTCCATGTATTTCTGATCCGTGATTATTGTTCATGCATATTTTACAGCATGAACACTAATTAGCAAGGAATTGTTTGAAAGCTTTTGCACTTTTACTTCCATGCATTAATTGTTTTCAGACTCAAAGTATGTTTCAATTATTTAAGTTATCATTTAAGAAGAGTTCTAAAGGAACACTAAGCGTTTCAAATGTATTATTTCCATAGTAAGTGCATGACTAGTTTTAGAGAAAGAATCATCAGTTTTAGAAAGAAGTAGTCAGTTAAAGGAAAGTTTAGTATGATTTCAAAGAATTACTTTTGAGTATTTACTAAACACATGTATTTATATAAGCATTAATGCATGTGTTGGGAGTAGTATTGAGCATCGAGTTGGATAAGCGTTTATATAACTCTACCTCCATAAACTACGCAGCCATCATAGGATAGGATCATATAATTGATTTGGGCGACTCCTCACACAGCCTATGGTAAGGTCTTAAAGATGGATCCATAAGTTCATCTCCTCTTTTACCCTGGCAAAGTATTGTATGGCTCTGGCAATGTGGGCAAGACATTGTATCATCATAAGGCTCCTAATGATGATTTTCGGTTATGGAAAACCCCCCAAGAAAAGTAAAGTATATTATTTTAGTCTTTGTATATTGCATTAACTCAGTTGTAACAATTTGCTTGTTTTTATTACATTTACATGTTTTACTTCAACTTGGGTTACTTTCAGTTCCCTTAAAACATACGTATTTCAGTTAGTCAATGTTTATTTCAGTCGTTTTACATATCATACATTTCATAAACTGACATCATTCAACATTGCATAATTTTATGATATAGATATAGGTGTTCAGGATTGATAATAGGTGCTTCATTGAGATCTCTCCTCCATCAGTAATTGGTGAGACCTCCTTAGTTTCAGAGGGCTCCTTATCAATTATGTCTTTCAGTTTTATTAGAAACTTAGTTATTATTTAGGTAGTTGTAGGTCTTGTCCTAGCACCTATTTCAGTTTAGAGGAGGCTTCATGGACAAGTTAGTGAGTCAATTGAGTGGTTGATATTTAGATGTTCAACAATATCATCATTATTCAAATTTATATTAGACCTCTACTTAAAGTATCTTTAAATGATTTACATGCTCATCTTTTTTAAAGTTTCTCCATAGTTGTTTAGTCTATCACTCAGTAGTCAATCAGGCTAAAAGTTCACTTGGGACCAGCAATGGTTTTCGAATGTTGGACATGCCCAGGGTATAAGCTCGGGGGCGTGACAAACTTGGTATCAAAGCATAAATTTCAAGTTTCCTATGATGTCTATGACATTGTGTCTAGTAGAGTCATTATGGGTGTGAAAAGCACCACATCTATAATAGGAAGGCTACAGTACATTAGGAAATATCACCCTTCTTTCATATTTTAGTTTGTGTGATAAAGTTCAAATGTATAAAAGCTTCTTCTAACTCATGTGTTCGCGTATTTTAGATCATGCCTCCAAAGTGTACCGCCGGTCAGAGAAATACCACAAGTACTGAGGTTTTCCCTGGAACCAATGCAAGCAAGTATAGCCATGAAATTTGGGATTGGTCCCGAACAACTTCAATAGCATTTCATTGTTTCTTCTCATTTTGATGAGTCTATTCTTGCTAAGAGAGTCTATAGAAATTGCACCATTTCAATTCATCATAAAGACACCACGACTAACTTCGTTGAGTTAGATATGGTGGATTTTGATGTCATTATAGGCATGGACTGGTTATATGCTTATTATGTCTCAGTTGATTGTAGGACCCAAGTCGTAAAGTTTTAGTTTCTAGGTGAGTCGGTACTAGTGTGGGAAGGTAGTCCAACAGTGCTTAACGGTCATTTCATTTTAAAAAGTTAGTTTCCAAAGGGTGTATCTACCACATAATCAAAGTTAAAGACTCTAGTGGTGAGACCCACCCCTTCATTCAGTTCCAATCATGACTAAGTTCCTAGAAATCCTTCCTAATTATCTTCCTAGAGTCCCTCCCGACAGGGAGATAGACTATGGAATCTATGTCCTTCCTGATAGTCAACCCATCTCTATTCTACCATATAGAATGGCCTCAACTGAGTTGAAAGAGTTAAAAGAATAGTTGAAGGATCTCACTTATGAGGGTTTCATCAGACCGAGTGTCTCACCTTAGGGTGCTCTTGTCTTTTGTCATGTGAAAGAAAAATGGTTCCATAGGATGTGTATTGACTATCGCTAGTTGAACAAGATCACCATAAAGAATAAGTATCCCCTCCCTAGAATTGATGAATTATTCGACCAACTTCAGGGTGCCACTTGTTTCTCTAATATAGACCTCAGATTCGGCTATCATCAGTTGAAAGCTGAGAAAGTGACATCCTGAAGACGACCTTCATGACCTGTTACAATCACTTTGAGTTCCTTGTTAGTCCTTCAGTTTAACTAACGCTCTTGCAACATTTATGGATCAGAGACTTTAAGTAGTACTTGGATATGTTTGTTATTGTGTTTGACATCGACAATATCCTAATCTACTCCAGAAGAAAGGAGGAACATGTCAGTCACCTCCGACTAGTTCTCCAGACTCTCAAGGTCAAAGGACTGTGAGTCATTTTCAAAGTTTTCAAAGTGTGAATTTTGGCTGAATTCTGAGGCGTTCCTAGGTCACATTATTTCCAATGAAGGTATTCAGGTTGACCAGCAGAAAATAGATGCAGTAATGAACTGGACCAGACCCACATCCCCAACTGATATAAGGAGTTTAATAGGTTTGACTAGTTACTATAGAAGGTTTGTAGAAGGGTTCATCAATTTCTTCTCCTTTGACTAAGTTGACTCAAAAGAAGACTTAAGTGCAATGGTCTAAAGATTGTGAGAAAAGCTTTCAGGAATTGAAAACTAGTTTGACTACTGCTCCAGTGTTGACAAGTTTAATCGCATTATGACATTTATGATTGGAGAACAAATTAAGTTTCGGAGAACCTTCTGATATATAGCTTGTACCGATAGAGATTGAAACAATTATTGAAAATAAATTGTTTTCTGATTGTTTATATTCTTGTCAAAAATTGGAGTTCACTATAAAGATTAATCATCCATATTAGATAGTGCTTTATAAATTTTCCTTATTTATTAGGGGTGTTTGCGAATGAATGGAATCAAAATTGAAAAAATAATGTATTGCTATAAATAACTGATATACAGCTCAAAAGCATATATTTTAAGTATATTATCACCTCATGTGTTTATGTATTATTGGATTATATTAAGCTTATTAAGTGTCTTATGTTTGTAGGAAGTGTGCTGGATAAAAAGGGACAAAAAATACTAACAAAAAATCTATTTATGAGCTCACATGCCTGCATTTTCAATTATTCACATCCAAACATGATTGCATTGGCATTGCTACTAAAAAACTGTTTATTTCTAAGAGCACTTTTGTAAAATGACTTTTTTTAAAAGTGCTTTTGAAAAAAAAACAATTTGTGTTTGGCTAATTCATTTGAAAAATGATTTTGATAAGCAAATTGTGTTTGGCTAATTTTTTTAAAAAGTGTTTTTGAGAGTCAAATTACGTTATAATATTAACATGATGAATTAAATATAATTAAAAATATCGAACAAAATAAATTTAAAAATCACTCCACAAATCAAACCATTATATACGAAAAATGCACCACAAACATATTGTTGTTACAAAATAAATAAAGTCCTTCATATTTTTTATCCTACAAAAATATTGTTGTTACCTTTATTTCTAATCCTGTAAAATAATATATAAAATATAAGCAAATAATAATATATAAAATAAAAAACTATATATAAAATGTCGAGTTGATTTGGTCTCATATTAACTTTTTTTAGTTAAAACCAAATCAACTAAAGTACAGTAATTTTTTTTCCAATACCAAACCACAAGTCTATTTTTTTTCAATTTGACTCAATGTTCGATTCAATTTTATTCACCCCTAATCTATTTTTTTTAACTCAATTTTCAATTCAATTTTGTTCACCCTATGCGAAGCTGCATTCAAAGTTATACTCATCTGTAAATGACTGATGTCAGAATTTATATTAAATCAATTGACACGTGATAACAGATTTTATGTATATATGGAGTATTCAGTTTGTTCTATATTTTTTTTCTGTTTGCTATTTGTACATATTCGTTGGCCATTTTACGAGGAAAAAAAAAGACTTTGACCAGACTTGCAGAATTCAGCTTTCAAGTAATGCAACAATATATAACTGAAGGAATCAAAGCTGATTTATTATATATGGTTGATGAAAAAAAAAAAAATCTTCCCAATACTTATACTAACTAATTATAAGGAGACAAGATGGAGTTACTTAGATGGTGAACACTTTTTTACATCAAACTTTGACTTCGAGTCACCAAATCAGCAAAAAGTGAATATACACAGAGGAGTAATCATTCTCATAGGGAAAAGTGGGGCAGGTTGAAATATTTTTTTTTAAAATTCACACTGGGCAGATTGCGGATTGGGAAAAACAATACTGCTTGTATCTTGTGAATTTTGGAAATACAGTTTTAACTTTTTTCCTTTCACTTAATTATGACAAAATTAAGAAAATCACATAGCAATATCCAGTATCCTCAAATATATTTTACTTTACGGAGAAAAATATACAAGGTTGAAATTTTCTGTAAACACACTACTCATCTAAGCACTAGATCAGAGCATTGCTTTCTTATACTGTTTTTGATTTCATAAATAAAATGGGGCAGATAACAAATGTACAGAGCAGAAACATCCTAAATCTCTAACTCTCCCGCGAATTCAGTTTCTGCAATAATATACAAGGTAGCGAAGATATACCAGGAAAACAACGATTGCATCCAGCTAGAAAGTGTTATTGTCACAGCTTAATGTTCTTCTCTTTACCTACAAAAGATGACATTTAAGAAAGGTTTAGAAATATGAGGTACAATTTCTAAGGATCAAGAATGTGTAGAACAAAACAGCAATCTCACCAAATATATTTGTTTTTAGGGGGAACCTTAAAGACGATCCCTTCAGTTTAACGTCTCTGAGATGCTTACTCCTACTTGGTTTCTCCAGTTTTGCCAGACCATTGCTGCTTTCTCCAGCCGAGGGAACATTTCTTTTCTTAACCTTTTCATGGTATACAGCAGGTGGTGCAAGCCTCAATTGAGGGATATTCTCTATTTGCATAGACTGGTGGGTTTTTTGAAGATTAAGGAGGAGGTCAAACTGCATAATTTCACATGTGATCAGTCAAGCCTAGACTTTTGGGGTGCAGGGGTAAGGACATGGGAGTATCAAGCATAGAATTATTAATAGTGAACTTTCATACCCTTGAAACGGACTGAAGTCCATAGGAGTTGTCGAAACCATCATTCTCATGTGGATATAGACCAGTCGTACCATTTGTTTGATGGGATTTTGATATAGACTTCACCAATACATTCTCCACAAGCATAGATTTACTTCTCAACTTCTCCGAATTCTTTCTTGGCATACAAATAGGACATCCTGTTGAGTTACCCCTGATTGATGCTTCACTTTCCTGAGGTTCACATTGCTGATGTGTTGCATGACCACAAGTAAAAATTTGAATGCTAGAAGCTGAGAAATCTTTTGTGAGGGGACAGATACAAATGCAACATAGGAGGCTCCGAGGTGCAAATCCATGAGAAGCTCCTCTTTTCAGTAAGCTCAAGGAGGAATATGTATCATCTTCAATCAATGATTTAGCGGTATCCTGTAACAGTGTGTGAAAGAAAGAGTATGAAAATACTTGTCAGAGATTGGTAAAGTTACTTTAAGCGTCCAGATCTGAATCCTTTATCACAAAGGAGTCTAGCCTTGAAGAGCTAGAACTTGTCAACACCCACCCACCCAAACAAAAAAAAAAAAGGAAAACTCTGGAAACTAGAAGGCCTTTACAGGATAAAATGGCAAGTAAAAAGTTTAACGCAGTCATATTACTTAGCTGATATGAACTTCATTGCACTAATTCAATGAAAATTACCAAATTTTTTTAGGGAAAAAGGACAAATATACCCCCGAATTTTGATAAATGGTACGTCTATACCCTCCGTTATACTTTTCGTCCGTCTCAACCCTTGCCGTCCAATTATCGGTGCACATTTGCCCCTCCCACTAACGGCACCCTCTTTGTGTACACGTGGCGAAATCCTAAGTCACTACCCGGTTGACCAACTTTTTTAACCCAAATTCTAAGAACCCGCCCCATAACCCAATAAACCCACCCAATTTGTGGGTAAAATATACCTTCTAAAATTTAAAATTTGGGTCTTTTCTTTAGATTTTAAACTCAATAATTAGTAAAATTTACACTCAATAATTAGGAAAATTAAACTCAATAGACCTTGTCTTCTCAAAGCCCTCAAATCAAGAAGCATGAATCTTGATGAATATGGAGAAATCATTGCCTCTATTTGCAATGAAATTCCCAAGGGAGAACAAATGGTGTGTCCTACTCATGACATCTTTTTGTATGCAACTGTTCTTTTCCTTTTTTGCTAACATTAGTTTTCTGGTCAGACGGAAAATGAAAATGTGACTGCTGAAAAAGTTGGTCCATCTGCTGCTGTTATCTGTGAGACGCTGCTGGAGGATGGGCCGCCTTCAAATAATAATGGCACCTCTTCAAAAACATTACAACATTGCAATCAGATGGAGCAGCCAAAGAATATTGGTGTTAGCAATAAAATTTGCCGAAAAAGACTCCAATTCATTAACATCTTCACTAACAAAGGCAACAAAAACAGGCATAAACTTTTTGCATCTGGGAACCACAAGCAGCAGCAGCAGGCATCCAACTTTAGCTTATGAATCCTCTAACCCTTTGACTGCATTTAAGGACGAGGCTGGACAAAATGATACACTGATGTGTGTTTCTAAGAAATCGCCGGCATTTGAGGCTGCAATTGCATCGATGAACTCTCTAAAATCTGATGAACTAGGTTAGGGTTTGTGAGATGAACGAAAACGATTTAGGATTTGAGTCTTTTCTTTAGATTTTAGAGAGTATATTTTACCCACAAATCGGGTGATTTATTGGGTTATGGGTGGGTTCTTCAGATTTTAGAAGGTATATTTTACCCACAAATTGGGTGGGTTTATTGGGTTATGGGGCGAGTTCTTAGAATTTGGGTTAAAAAAGTTGGTCAACCGGGTAGTGGCTTAGGATTTCGCCACGTGTACACAAAGAGGGTGCCGTTAGTGGGAGGGGCAAATGTGCACCGATAATTGGACGGCAAGGGTTGAGACGGACGAAAAGTATAACGGAGGGTATAGACGTACCATTTATCAAAGTTCGGGGGTATATTCGTCCTTTTTCCCTTTTTTTTATTTCGTTTTCTAATTAGCTGTTCTGGTTAGAAATCAAGAATGATGATTGTGCTGCATCTCCAGCTACTCGGACAAAATAAATCAAGTTGTACTGAAGGATCAGTCCCTTGAACGATTGTTGCAAAATCAACTTCCACATTGAGGTTCCTAACATAGAAGTTCAGGTATTTTGAAATTGGGCATCAAGCAACAGAAAGAGTTGCTTCCAAAGGATGTCACAGATGCAAGAATACAGACTTCAACTCATGCACAAGAGGACATTAATTATTTTTCACTTCATATTTTCATCAATTAATCAAAGGTTTCCTAGTGAGAAATCCAGAGACATAAAAGGTTTAACACATTGAGTAGCCAGATATGGGAATTCTTTCTACAACCAATTAAAAAAAAGGTGTAGGCCAACAGATGACATTCAGACACCAAACAACAAGGAAAGACCTATTTAAGTAAATGTTCACAACCAATTTACAATTTTAGATCATGTGAATGGATGATGTACAATTGACATGCCATTTATAATTAACAAAAAAAAAAAAAAAAAAAAAAAAAGGAGAGATGAAAAAGAGACAAGGAAACCTACCAAAATCCGCCTCTCAAAGTCATATGTTCCAAGCATCCCCAGTATAGTAGGTTTGAAATCACCAAATTCCTGTGTCTCATTATCAGAAAGAAGCTTTAATATGATCCTCGGGAGGCTTACATATCCAATCATTCCTTCAACAATCTCTTTGATAAACACAGAGAGCAATTTCCTGAGGATGTGAGCATTTCTATGAGATTTTGACACCTTCCACTGAATTTTGCAAGCCCGCTCGCCTTCTTGCACACATTCTTCTTCTTTATATCTTATTATATGATCATGTGAATCCATCAAAGGCTCACAAAAACTGTACAAGGAATAAAAAGAGGGAATTAATAGGTGATGTAGATGAATTTTTTTAAAATCAAGTAAACATACTTTCATCCATTAACATGGCCATATTGGCCATATGCAAGGGATATGCCAAAAAGTAAAAAATCTACAAAACATGATTCTCTACAAACTCTACCCAATCATCTATACAACCAGCAACTTTCTCTTTACACCAAAAGAAAATGAGCAATCGGAGATTACTACTCATCAACTGAGAGACGACTCTGGCTCTCATATTTCTCTCTCCAAACTACCCACAATAACGCAAGCGGAACCATGTTCCAAACTCTTCGTCTTCTCCTCCTTCTCCAGCTCTTCCAACTGAACACCAACTCTCTCACAGTTTTTGGCATTGCCTAATGAGTGTCAAACCACCTATATGTATCCATCATAATCTCATGGTTAACCCACATGTAGAAGAAGATGATCCATGTCCTTGCCCCTCTCCTTACACATGTAACACCAACTGATGCAGACAAGCTTCTGCTATCAAGATCAACCCTCTAGTGACTAGCCAAGTGAAAAAACACATCATCCTCGGCACCCTTGGAACACTTGCATGGGAACAAACTCCTCCTTAACCGAAAGTTCCTCAGGAAAAGGACGTACAGAGAACATACCATTATTTCCCAGGCCCCACCACCAAAGATTATCCACTGGATTGACTTACCAATGAACAATGAAGTGGGGCTAGCAATCTTTGAAACTCACCCATTTCCCAATCTTGAAAATTCCCTCTACTTTGTGTTCCTGAATTTGTTGAATTGTCAAGCCTCTTTGGCAAGAAAGTCTATACAAACTCTGAAATCCACATTTCAATAATATGTTCCCACACTAGCTATGTCCCCAAAATTAAACTCTCTACCATCTCCAACCTTGACTGAGAGATCTTCCACAAAATTATCCTGTCCCTTCATGATATTCCTCCACAAACCATAACTGAAAGGCAAAACGATATCTCTAGTTTTCCAACCCCCTCCGTAATTTCCATATTCATCAACTATCACCCCCTCCACAAAGCTTGTACCTCCACCCCAAAGTGGCCCAAACCTCCACAACCATTTTCCAAATAAAGCTTTATTAAAAACTTATAAATCTTAATTTCAAGGACTCCCCATTTTTTAGGAACTATGATAGTCTCCCACCACATGCCAAAGAAAATTTCTCTGAATATTTCCCAACTTTTCAGTGACCAATGTCAAAGCATGAAACAAAAACATGTACTATGTTGGAATGTTCAATAATGTGCTCTTAATAAGCACTTCTTTTCCACCTTTGGACAAATATCTTTTCTGCCACCCTGCTAGTCTCTTCCAGAGGGCCTCCCCGCTAGTCTTTCTCAACCCTCTAAAGAACCAGATTCCACACCGTATGACTAAGTTGCGCGGACTCTTCATTTTTGTTTTCACACCCGTGTTGACACGAGGCGGGTGCAGGATACGTGTGGGATTCGGTCAACCCACATTGGATACTTTGTCGACAAATTTTGGGGAAAATTGAAATTTTGATAAAAGATGAAATAAATTTAAGACATGAGAAATGGCATATAGTCCCTTTGTCAATTGTTTTAGCTTTTTCCTGTTGGTCAATATTCATTGTTTCATATTTCAAGCCAAATGGAGAGAAACAAAGAATTCAAGTGGTTGTTTACTTGTGTTCCGACTTTTGGTAGACAGTGGCAACGCTCTGTAAGGAGAGTTGGTGGAAGGCCTTGAATGACTTTCTTTTTCTTTTTTGGAGGGGAAGAACTAGAGAGCGTGAAAGAAGAAGTTGGGGGTCTTTCAAAGTTTAGAATATTTTTAAATCTCCATTTTATAATTTTGGATTGTTTAGTCGAATCCCCGCACCCATATCCATACCTTGATCCATACCTCCGAATAATAAAATTTAGATTTTGCCGAATCCGACCCTTGGATTTGCATCCGTGTCGGATACCCGCCCCTAAGTCCAAGCAACTTAGCCGAATGATCCTTGTTTTGAGGCACCTACCAGTACTTCAAGATATCTAATCGAAGAGCCCCAACTCTACAATTTTGGACTCTATCAAGCAATACAATTGTTGAGTCTCGCATCGGGTGAGATGAAATTAATTGGTTTTCTTATATGACCTTGAGCCATCCTCCCCTCATGCTAAGGTAAATTTAACATGGTATCTGAGTCGGGCCTCCAGTGTTGGGCCCCTAGACAGATTGTTCACGCTCCAGTACCGAACTATGTCCCCGACTATGTTTGGGCGTGCGATGGGAAAGAGGGTGAAAGAACACTCCCACATGGGCGGATGAAGTGACTTGGACTCTTATATGGCTATGGACAATCCTCCCCCTTAAGCTAGTGTTTGAGGTTGAGTAAAGCCTAAGGTCTATTTAGCATATTATCAGAGCCAAGATCATCCCAATTTACTATTTACCAAATGTTGGGCGCCCATCATATATTGCTCACGCTCCAGATGTCCAGTCTTGGGTGTGAGGGGTGTGTGAGTCTCACATTGGGTTGGGATGAAGTTAATTGTTGTCCTTATATGGACTTGAGCAATCCTCCCTCATGAGCTAGATTTTGGGGTTGAGTTAGGTTCAAGTAGGGCTGGGCATAAATACCGAAAAACCGAAATACCAAACCGAACCAAATTATTTTGGTATTTCGGTTTCGGTTTCGGTATTCGGTATAAATTTTCGTATTTTTCGGTATTTCGGTTTGGTTTTCGGTATGTGACTTTTGTATTATTCGGTATTTCGGTTTACCGAAATATATTATATTATAATTATAATATATATTAATATTATATTAATTATTAAATAATAAATATTAGTATATGCACAATTGAATTAGGTCACTGAATAACAGTGACCACGCTTCACTTTTAACTTGAGTTTTCATTCTTCTTAGGCGCCACTTTCACTGACTCGCTTTCCCACTTCCACTTCCGGCGGCGGTGTGTCGACCAGCGACCGGCCGACTAGCAGCCAACCAGCAGAAGCCGCCAGCCGACCAGTAGCAGCTCCAGCCGACCAGCAGCAGCCGCCAGCTGACCATCGAAGCAGCACTCCAGCAGGTAGTGCTTTTTGAGAGTGACAAGCCTATGGTTTCTGTTGAGATAGGACATGGAAGTGTACTAATGCGGCATCTTAGTACAACAGGTAGAGAAGAAGAATCAGAAGCCAGCTCTCTTTCCGTTGACAACAAGCACCATTTTGTTAGTGATGCTTATTCACGACTGACTACCCTCCTGTAACAAAAAACCGAACTAACAAAAACCAAACCAAAATAATATAAACCGAACCAAACCAAAATAATTCGGTTCGGTGTTCAGTACACGTGGTACAAGAACTGAAAACCGAAAAAACCGAAAAAAAAAAAACGAACCGAATTACCGAATTCCCAACCCTAGGTTCAAGATCCATTTCTTTACACCAATGTTACGCACCTCTCCCACAGGAATAATCTCACACTTCCTCAAATTAATTTTAAGGTCTGACACTGCCTGAAACCAAATAAGAACTTGGCCTAAATAGTCAAGTTAGGTCTTGACTGCATCACAAAAAACCAAGGTATCATCTGCTAAAAAGTGTGACATTGAAATTGCCCTTACACTCCCAACTACAGCATCAAAACTCTTCAAGTGACCCCCCAAGATAGCTTTATCCATCATCGTGCTCATAGCTTCCATAACAAGAATAAACATCGGTGATAGAGGGTCTCCTTGTCTCAATTCTCAAACCCCTTGAGCTCCCAAAATGCCGCACGGGTTACCAACCACCAATGAAGAAAATCTCACCCAAGATATACAAAAGCAGATCCACTTCTTCCACCTCTCCCCAAATTACATTTGAAGCATAATGGAATCTAGGAATTTCCAATTTACATGATTCATTAGCCTTTTCAAGGTCAAGTTTGCACAACACACCAAACACCCCTTACTTTTATCTTGGATCCACCACTTCGTTTGCCACCAAATTTACATCCAAAATATGTTTGCCCTCCACAAAAGCATTGTGTAGTGGAAAAGGTCTCATCCAGCACCTTCTTAAGTCTAACGTAAAATATCTTAGATATAATCTTGTATATGCTTCCCATCAGAATCATAGGTCTATTATCCTTTATGCTCATCGCTCCATCACATTTAGGGATGATGACAATGAACGAGGCATTCATACTTCTTTTGAATTCACCTCTATTTTGGAACTCAACAAAGTATCAATAACATCAGTTTTGATCGTATTATTGCTCGAAAAAAAAACGAAAGAGAAACCATTTGTGCCCGGAACTGTCACTCGCACAACACTCCACAACTTTTTTCATCTCTTCCTCAATTGTCCTCTCCTAAACCACAAATGTGACTCTCTTCCTCAATTGTCCTCTCCTAAACCACAAATGTAGTCCCTCCACTCTGCTTCCTCTTTAGATAATTTTTCATAAAAATCTACTACTGCCCCTTCTACTTCCTCCTTCCACACATGGCTCACCCCATCGACCTCCACCAAATCTATAACATTCTCCTATTTGCGACTTCTATCCTGTGGAAGAATTTTGTGTTAGAGTCCCCCTCCTTTAACCATAACTCCCCTCGATTCTGCCTCCAATTGACCTCTTGGGCAAAAACCAAGTCAGTTACCTCCCTTTCCCATCCTTTTTTCCTCTCTTCTAACTCCCTCCACACTATTATCCTCTCCAAATCCCCTTACTTCGTTCATACTTTCCCTTATCTTCACCTCTACCCTCCCAAATAAACTCTTTATTCCACAACCTTATGTAGACTTTAAGCAATTTCAACTTCTTGGCTAGCCTAAAAGATGGCCTTCCCTCCACCACATAACTACTCCACCAGTTAACAACTCTACCCCGAAATCATCCACAATTAACCACATATTCCCGAATCTAAAAGGTGATCTCATTTGTCTTCCTCTACTACCATTCAACAAAATAGGTGAATGGACTGAGAGTAGCCATAGAAGAGGAACCTGAATCACATTGGGTGCCAACTCCTCCCAAGAAGTAGAAGGATCCATTTCAATGCTCACTGATTTGAAATCCATTGAGTACATAGAAAAGAATATTATGGATAGAAAATAGTTCAAAATCATGTTTTATTTGTCCTGAAAAAAGAAAAACTCTTTTTACTTATCTAAAAAACTAATCCTAAGGAACAAATAAACATGACTTCCAACTACCACACTTTTAAATTAGATGTTATTATATACAATTTATGCACAAAAATACATGAGTTCTAACACTTGCTTGATATTAAATGTCAGTATTATGTTTTATTTGGCTCCTATCTAAGGAAGTTGTCCTTACACAAGACAATCTGATGAAAAAGGGGAGAATTTTATGTCCGAGATGCATTTTTTGTGGAGAACAAGCAGAAACTGTTCGGCATTTGTTCCTTCACTGCAAGATCACATGTCAGATTTGGAGGCTATTCATAAACCTTAAAGGTTTCTCCTGGACTATGCCAGGAAAGGTTACAGAGGCCCTTCAAAGTTGGGAAGAAGCTGGGTTCTGGCAAGAAGCAGAAGTAGGTGGAGAATCATACCAGCCAGCATATGGTGGACAATCTGGAAGGAGAGAAATTCTAGGTGTTTTGAGAACATAGAAAATAGTATAGAACAAATCAAATTGAATTGTATCTTGATTCAATGTTTTTGGTAGTCAGATTCGGTCTAATGATCATGTATCTATTAATTGATATGCTAGATTCATAATAGACATGGGATCATAGGATCTGGATTTACTTGTAATTATGGCCCTAGTACAGCCCAAGTACTGATCTGTTTCTATCAATAGACACAAAGTTACCAGTTTAAAAAAAAAAAAATGTCATTCTCATGTAAATAAAAATAAGTTTCTGATTGGTTATTTTGATGTATTTTTTTCACTGGGTTTGAATTTCTGAATTTCGATATAATTTGGAATCCTTGTAGCTGTAGTTGTTTTACTAACAAAATATGGATTGATATATTTTCTGTTGTCATGTTTACTTGTAACATGGAGTTATCCAGTTATAAGTTTCATATTTAGAAGATTTCAGATCAAAACAAACATATATGGAGCATACTTATTTTGATGAGAAATAATACTTGTAGATGGAAGTTACTTAATTTGGAAACATGTGGAACTTTGAATAAGCTTTCCAGATCTACAATTTGTTTTATTGGATTGAATTTCTATTACATGCAGAACATTAAGTAGTTAGATAAGTTAAAGAACTTGTTGTATTTTCAATTTCAGTGATATGGCTAAACAGGGAGATTTCTAATTAAGGATCTTGTGAACTCATAAACCACTGAGATGCAACACTTGATTAAGGAAACTAAGACCAGAATGATTATTGAAACCTATAATTATTAGTATTCATGATGTAACTAATTACAATTTCTAATTTTATTCAGCAAAAGTCTGTTGGCTGCTATCTCAAGTAGTCATGCTGCAGTTCCTTAATGATTATATGCCCTAGTCTACGGACATCTAAATATGTTCACATGAAGCTAGAGATCATTGTTCAGGAGGTGTATAACCCAATACCAACAGGAATACAAACCTGTCGAAGTGAAATAAGGAACTAAAGATTTCAAGTGGCCTGAAGGGAAGCAGTTGCCACTAGAATTTGAAGTCTTGCTATTGAAAAACTGGGCAAACACGAATAGTAAAGGTAAGTAAGAGTAAGCAAATAAAGGACATTGGCTTACGAATCAAGCAATTGAAACCACAGACTCTCTGCTTCATCGGGGTCCAATCGAGGGCTGTTCCTCTGGCACAGTCCAATACAAGTGCGTAAAATCTCTATTATGTCAGTGACCTGAAACAAAATAAGATGTTAAAGGACTAGACCTAACAACAAGAAATCTTATCATGGAAGAAGAGTTTAGAGGGAAAAACCTCTTTCTTGCTCAAAATAGCTTTGAAATGCCCCGGAGCCGTACCACAATGTTCACTTTCAACAGCAGAATCAAGCAGGATGAATTTATCATTGAGCGAAGATATAACAAGCAAAAGGGCACTTCCGATGTCACCAACCCTTTCTAACAAGAAAGCAGCTGCATCTATAACTCCATACTCCTGGCATAAATGCAAGCAGCGCTCCACCCTGTAGCTTTCGGAAGTCTCCAAGAATCTGAGAACTGACTTACGCTCGTACCTACATAATAGCTACACAAAAAAAACATTATAAGGAAGACGTTGCACTTAGATGGCAGTATAAGAAAAAATTGCATCTACAGAACCAGTCAAGATTTTACAACCTCCTTTCAGAGTGTGATTCGTCGTTTCCAATGTCGTTAATTGCTATTAGGCTTTTTAGGAAAGTTCCCCTCTGCCTATGCAGTTAGCTCGACTCCAGGTAAGACTCTAAATGGAAGCGGCTTCTGGAACAGACTTTTAAGCAAAAGCTCTATATTTTGGTTTTTTTTATGACAAGGGAAACCCGCAACCGCTACCCTTTGGGTGTGCACAGGGCAAAACCCCTGTCCTATGCAATAGCTCGCAAACCACATAGGAGAGGTAACCCGCACTAGGCAAGCCTGGTGTGACGAGCTCGACCCAGAAGGCAAACCCCTTGCTTTCGTTGGCAAGGGGTTTTGAACTTGAGACCTATAACATGGAAGTCCCAAGCCCAAACCACTGGACCACCCCGAAGGGTTCTATATTCTGTTTTTTTCGACATATATTCTGGTAGTTATAGTCACTGACAGCAGATGGTTGAACTAAAAATTGCCCAATTAATTTATTTAGATCAATAAAACAGAGACCGAGATAACAAAACTAATACAACTCTAGAAAAACAGACTGCCAAGTAGTCAAACCTATCTGTTGGAGGTAAAAGAGAGGGTCCATGGAAAATATCAGTAATCTGTAGGATGAATTTAACCAAAACACTCATTTCAAGATAGATAATGGTAGATACATCAGGTTCTGGTCTTCTGGAAAGATAAATGGCTCGGAAATAACACTCTAAAAGAGGAATTCCAGGAGCTATACCTTTTGACCTCATCTCTACATGCTGCCAAATGGAACTTAATTATTAGAAGAAACACTCAAGATTGGGAACTGGAGGAAGTAGTAAATCTTCTGGTCAAGGCTAGAAGTAGTAACAGTCAACCCCACTCATGATGGACAAGTTGGTGGAGCTGTAGTGAAAATGGTATGTTTACAGTGAAATCGTGCTATTTCAATATGTTCAGCAGCAGCAGCAGAAATTAGAAGATTGGCCGCGGAAGCTAGTGTGGAATGTCAAAATTCCTACCGGAAACGCTTGCTTCAGCTGGATAGTGTTATCTAGTGCTTGTTTAACACATGAAAATTTGAAAAGGAGGCTCTCATCAACAGTAGGTTCTATATGTGCCTATAACACTCTGAAGATGCATCTCGCCTCCCTATATCACTGTAGGATAGCAAGCGAGATATGGAGTATGTTCTTCTGCCTTTTTGGGGTACACTGGGTAATGCACTTTCAAAACAAACTAACGAAGTCTACAGAAATTGGGGGCAGTGGGAAGTTGGTAAGTCCATCCGGAAGATATGGCATATGGTACCAGCTTGCACTTTCTTTTTTTTTGAGAAGGTAACAACTTGTATTCTATTTCCACAAAAACAGAAAGTTCAAAAAAAAGTTACAGGTTTCCTAATTACAATTGAGGAGGAGTATCTAGAAGATCTTCAACCCTTTTAACAAAAATTTACAATGATCCTAAGACATCCATACTTGATTCTAGATCTTCCCTATACTCCTGTTTACACCAAAAATGAAACAAAACTAAGCACTTCATCTTCATCTTCTGGATATTGTTGCTCTTGTTTTGATGGCACCTGAAGTTTCTTTCGGTCCAAGCAGCCCACCAGATGCAAGCTAGTATAATTTTCCACCTATCCTTATGGTCTGACAGGTTAGCATAACTGCTCCAGATCTTCAAAGTCTGCCCAGTTCAGGCCCTTCTTACTTAGAAACATTTCCCATAGTTGAAGGATAATCCTGCAGTGTATAAAAAGGTGGGTTACAGTCTCAACCTTTTCTTCACAGAAAAAACACCTAGGACTTAGATGTATCCCCCTTTTCATGAGGTTTTCTTGGGTTAAAACAGCTTGTTTGGCCACAAGCCAAGTGAAGCAAGAAACTTTATAAGGAATTTTGACTTTCCATATAAGCTTCCAAGGCTAGTCCTCAATCTGATTATCATAAGGGTTAAATTTTTTATAGGCCTCTTTCACACTGAAACTACCTTGACTGTGGCCTTTCCACTCCAATCTATCTTGGTCAGTTGAAGTTCCTTTGAATTGCTCCAATTTGCTATAGAACTCAACTAACCTCAAAATCTCCCAGTCATTAAAAGGTCTTCTAAAGCTCAAATTCCATCCCTGATTTGACCAGACTTCGGCCACGATGGCTCTTTGTTGTTGGTGTAGGGTGTAAATATCATTGAAGGTGTCCCTTAGGGGGGCTTGATCTAACCATTTGTCTTCCCAGAAAAGTACCTTCCTGTCATCTTCTGTTCTTATGCTGGAATTTTCTCTAAGCTTTGGCCACAGGTTTCTAATGGACCTCCAAAGGTTGATCCCATAAGTATCAGTGACCATTCTGGTGGTCCAATGATCTGCCATTTCATACTTCAGCTAGATTACTTCTTTCCAGAGAGCTAACTCACTAGAAGCAAATCTCCAGAGCCATTTCATCATAAGACATTGGTTCTGAGTTTTTAAGTTCCTGACCCCCATACCCCCTTTTTGTTTACTCCCAATCAGTGCATCCCATTTTACCAAGTGGAATTTCTTGGTTTCACTGTTCCCTTCCCAGAGAAAATTTCTTCTTAGAACATCCAATCTCTCAATGACCCCATCCGGGATAGGGAAAAGGGACATCATATAGGTCGGCATAGAGTCCAAAACACTATTGATTAGTGTTAATCTTCCTCCTAAGGAGAGATATTGACTTTTCCAGTTCACCAACCTCTTCTCGCACTTCTCTACCACCCCATTCCATATATCTATAGACCTATTCTGGTCACCCAGAGGCTCCCAGATATACAGTTGGTAGCTCCCCAATACTTCCACCAAGGACCCCAGCCATTGAGGTTAGGTTAGGAACCTCATTAACTGGATATAGGAAGCTCTTATTCCAGTTGATGTGTAATCCTGAGATTGCTTCAAAAAGAACAAAAATGACCCTGAGAATAATGAATTGGTTCTTACTAGCCTCACAAAAGATCAATGTATCATCAGCGTACTGCAAATGGGTAATCTCCAAGTTTGAGCCTTCCCTGTGTGAAGCTTTGAATCCCTTCAACCAGCTATTTTCTTGAGCAATTTTCAACATATCATTAAGACTTTCCATGGCAATGATGAAAAGGAAAGGAGATAATGGGTCTCCTTGCCTTAGGCCTCTCTGTGAGGAGAAGAAACCTGTAGGGGAGCCATTGATAAGAACAGAGAAATTGATTGTGCTTATGCAGAACTTCATCCATCTTATCCATCTGCCTCCAAATCCTCTTTTGGAGAGGGTCTCCAGCAAAAAATTCCAATTGAGGTGGTCATAAGCCTTTTGTATATCTAGCTTGCATAGAATGCCCGGTATATTGCTTCTGACTCTAGAGTCCACTAGTTCATTTGCCATGAGGATGGCATCCATTATTTGCCTTCCTTTGATGAAGGCCAGTTGTTGAGTGTCCACCAATTTGTGAATAACCTTTTTTAGCCTCTCTGTAAGCACCTTAGAGATGATCTTGTAAACACTGCTGATCAAACTGATAGGTCTGAAATGTGTGAGCTCTATAGCACCAATCTTTTTAGGAATCAAAGCCACATAGGTAGAGTTGAAGCTTTTCTCAAAGAAACATCTTTCATGGAAATTCATGATGGTACTAATTACTTCCCCCTTTATTACTTCCCAGCAATGGATATAGAAAGCCATGGTATATCCATCAGGGCCAGGAGCTTTGTCTCCAGCACAAAATTTCACATTTTCCCATATCTCCTGTTCCTCAAATTCCTTTTGAAGCATTTGATTGTCTTCAATAGAAACTCTGCGGTCTGCCCTGCATCCTCCAGCTGGCCTCCATGTCTCAGTTTCAATATATAGTCTTTGATAGAACTTCTCAATCTCCTTCATTATAACTTCTGGATTTTTGGTTGCTTCCCCATCCACTATTAGTTCATCAATATTGTTATATCTTCTATGGGCATTTGCTGATCTGTGGAAAAACTTGGTGTTGTTGTCACCCTGTTTCAGCCAGTTGACCCTTGATCTTTGCCTCCAAGCTATTTCCTCACATTTAGCTATGCTTTCAAAATCTACAAGGAGTTATGCCTTTGAGAGTGTCTCATCTTCTATAAATGCTCTTTGATCCTGAATTTCCTCCAATTCTTCCAGCTTCGCAAGGATGTTCTGTTTCTGCATTGCTAAATTCCCATTGGAGGTCTTAGCCCATTCCTTCAATTTATCTTTTAAGGCTCTCAATTTGAAAGCTATAAAATCTGGCCTCCCTTCACAGACTATAGAATTCCACCACATCTTAACTCTATCCAGAAACCCTTCTGTTTGCAACCACCAATTTTCAAATTTGAAATAAAATCTTCTAGGTTCCCAGTTCCCACTTTGGAGCAAAATGGGTGTGTGATCAGAGGTCACCTTGTGTAAGGTTGTCTGCTTAATGTTCTTGAATTCCTCATTCCATTCTTCAGAAAATAAGAACCTATCAAGCCTGGCAAAAACATCGTGACTCTCCCCTTTCCTCCAAGTGTATTTGCTCCCTATCAAATGTGGATCTTGAAGGCTCATATCCTCAATGAAATCAGACAAATCATACATTGCTCTTGTGAATCTAGAGCAGTTTCTCTTTTCTGAAGGGAATCTGACAGTGTTAAAGTCCCCACATACTACCCAAGGCCCATCAAAAAGTCCTCTGGCTGAGGTGCTTATTGAAGGAAAGAAATCGCAGATGCTTTGATGGAGTACAAACTCCCATAATATCCTAAAAGCTAGATGCCTTGTAAACCTTTTTTGTTGGTGTAGGCCATGCTGTAAATAATTTTTATCAATTTTGTTTTCTTTGTTAGCTCCTTAGGCCACATATAGGAAGGCACTGTACAGGGAGCTGACTCCCTTTTGCTCTCTGCTGTAATGTTCAGTATCCTCTTAATGCATTTTCAATGAAACTCCAGTTATATGATCCAAAAAAAAAGAAAAAGATAAGAGACAAGCAGGTATTTCCATCGATACATGGCATATCAGGAGAAAGTTCATTCTCAATAAGCTAAAACGACATTTAAGGAAAAGAAAGTGAACTAGAAAGGCGTTCTCACCTATATAGGATAAAAGGTAGACCTCTAATATAGAGCATTTTTAACAATGTATGAGTACAAGAGCAAAATGTCTGTACGACACAGTTATCTTCCATGTTTAGACAACATTTCACTTGATCCAAGGGTCTTTCGGAAACAGCATCTCTTACCTCCAAGAGGTAGAGATAAGGTCTGCGAACACTCTACCCTCTCCCAAGACCCCACTTTGTGTGATTTCACTGGGTATGTTGTTGTTGTGACAACATTTGGCTTTTGTTCGGAACATCCAAAGACAGCTTTTCTGATAATCAGGTTAAATTATTTTGCACAAGGTATAGGATAGGAGCAAGGATGTAAGTAAGCATAGGGAGGGAACCTAGAAAGAATTGGCATTGAGACAGCACAACCAAGGTCAGAAACCAAACAAAGAGATACAGGAAGAGAGTACAGAAGGCTGGAAAAATGTAATTGTAATAAAAGCAAAATCTAACTTATATTCATGGTTGAACACAACATAACGTGAAGTAGAAGAAAAGGGGAGAAGAACAGATTATGGGTTAGACAATTCGACAGAAGGAGGGTCTTTAAAAGAGTCGTGCCGAAGAATTATTGGGCAGAGATGATTAGGCAGGACATGGCGCAGCTTCACATTACCGAGGGCATGGCCTTAGATAGGCGGGTATGGAGGATGCATAATAGGGTAGAAGGTTAGTAGGTAGTGGAGTGTTGTCATGCTTTTCAAGGGTTTAGACTTGTTGGTGTTTGTCGTTATACCAGCCGTATTCTTGTAGTCCGTGCTTTTGATATCTATCACCATCTGTTTTCTATTGTGTTTAGGTTATCGCACTCTCTGGTTGTTGTTCTTGTTTCTTGTAGGCTTTGCACTGTTTCCCCTAATATTTGCTATGTTTTCTTCACTGTTATCTTCTTCTTCGTACTTAGATTTCCTGCACTTGAGCCGAGGGTCTTTTGGAAACAGCCTATCTACCTCCACGAGGTAGTAGTAAGGTCACTCTACTCTCTCCAGACCCCACTTGTGGGATTTCATTAGGTATGTTGTTGTTGGGAGATAGGAGTCAACCTGTTGCTACGGATGATGGACAATGTGCAGATGGAAAGGGACCAACGGGATTCTATTGTTTAGACAGGCAGTGGAAGAGGTCTTTATTCAGTCAAATCATACTATATAATTGTAATTCAACTAGGAAATACGGTAACAGAGGTGGCCTTGAAAAAATGGAAAATGGAGTCAAGTCAAAAGTTGCTTGTTTTGGGTGGATTACAGCTTAAGGCTCTTGTTTGACTCAGGATAATCTACACCAGGGAATAATATTATGCTCTGTAGCTGATGCACTCTGAGTGAAGATTCACTTTACACAGTTGATCATATCTTCCTTCATTGTAGACAAACTTAGCAGCTATGCAACATGCTCTTGAAACTATTTGGAGTTAATGGGTCATGACAAGGATCTCAAGTTCTCATTACGTAAGTAAGCAAGGACACAAAGTGCAAACTTGCTGACTCGGTGGATAAATGGTGGAAACCATATGAGATTAATGGAAAACCTGATATTGTTCTTGTTAAAAAGTTAAAATGTTAAAAACTGACATCAAAAAGCAGAACGGAGAAGGTGTTTGGTAGATTGGACGAAAGGAAGAGACCAGCCATGGAAAAGTTAGAGGAACTTGATCACGGAAGTGCTACGCTCCAAGAGAAAGAATTGGCTAATTTTGAAAGAAATTTATTAACAGGGAGCTAGAAGAAATTGCCAAAGCTGAGGATATATCTTGGAGGCAAGAGTCTAGATGCCTTTGGATGAAGAAGGGAGACAAAATTACAAAATCCTTTCACAAACAAGTTAATGCACATAAAATGTATAACTGTATTGACAAAATCAGCATTGATGGAGAGTAAGTAGATGACTTATCAGAGAACAGAGAACATATCTTGGATTTCAATGATAATATTTTTACAGAAACTGAAAAGTGGAGACCAAAGTGCATTGATAAAAATCTGGTAACATTATCTGATGATGGAAGTGATTAGCTTTAAAGGTGCTTTTCTTTAAGATGAAGTACAAGCTGTGATTAAACTATTTGATGGGGACAAGGCCCTTGGGCCTGATGGGTTTACCATGGGTTTTTTCCAGAAATGTTGGTGTACTGTTAAGGAGATGTTCTGAAGACAGTGAAGTTCTTCCTTCTATCAAGAACCTTTATTAGAAACTTAAGTTCTATTTTTATTGCCTTGATACCTAAGAAGAAAAGAGTTGTGGAAGGTGATAAATAAGCTAATATCAGGCAACCAATATGCATTTACTAAAGGGAGACAAATAATTGATGCAGCTTTGGTGGCAAATGAATGTATTGATCAATGATCGTCAGTTGAGGAAAGGAGATGCTGGGGTAGTTTGTAAATTAGATCTAGGAAAATCTTATGACCATGTAAATTGGTCTTGTTTGCTGTATATCGTGAAGTTGATGAATTTTGGCGAGAAGTGGATCAAGTGGATTAGCACTTGCATGTCTACTGTCAGATTTTCAGTTTTAATTAGTGGATTTCCAGATGCATTTTTAAAATCTCATTGGGGATTGAGGTAGGGAGATCCACTTTCTCTTTATTTATTTGTCACAATAATGGAAATATTGAGCTCAATGCGGAAAAGGGCTGAAGAACTGGGATGAATTGGAGGATTTACAGTGAGTGAACTTGGTAATATATTGTACTTAATTGATTCATTAAGTCTAGAATAGGAACCTAAGTCCATTTCTTGAACATGATCTGCACTTTCTTGCTACTTTAAATTAAATTACCTTACTCTATAAGAAAAACATAAGGTGGAAGCAAATCATGCGATGGAGGATAAAATTACCCATAAACAAGCTTTCTACATAGACGCTACCCAGTTGAGTACAATACTCACCTCAATATAAAGCTCTGTCATTTCATCAGTTATGTGAATTGGATAGTTCTGCAGGAGCTTAGGTAAGTCAGACAAGGCTTCCAGGTAGACTTCAGAGGACATATGTTTCTTATTTCTTCCACTAGAGAAGTTTGAAGCATTATCTTTTCTTAAAGAAAAGAAGTTTAGGGTGCCTGTTGAATGAACTTCAATGAGAGTCTTCAGATAAAGGAAAAGACTTTCTGGATTAGACTGCAGCTGAGACAAAATGTAATCGCTCTCCTCTCCAAAATGATTGACAATCAGAAAAAAAGTTCCTTCCCTGCAGAATCCCAAAATTAGCAAAGATTTTTCAGCACTCTGTGATTATCCTCTAAAATATATGGTTAAACAGCTTGGTGCTGGCATAGAATGAACTTCATCTCATGAAAATCCAGCTTGAATATGAATGACAAACATTGTGGAATTGTATTGCAACCTGTTCAACTTGAGTAGATCTGGGATTCGAGAAATGATTGCTGATCTGAAATCATCAGATTCTTTGCCTCGCAGTTGCCGCAACATGTCATCAACATATACGAAAGCAAGAATAGGCTCATCAACAGCTTTCATATAACTGTCTAAAGCAGAAAGATACTGATGTGTGATGGCATGAATTAAGCCGCAGACCTAAAATAAATAGTATGCCCTCTTAAATAATTGAAGTCATTGATACTTGACAGAAGAAAAAGGAACAGAAACAGTTTAGCATGGAAAAGTACCTGATGCAGCTGAGCCCTCTCACATAAATTCAGTAAGTAATCAGCATCCCAGTCTTCCTCTGGCAAAACTTCTAAAAGTGCAGTCAGTTGCTTCTGTTTCCTATTGAAGGTTTCAACTATCCGCCCAGAAACGTTAGGGTAAGTTTCGTTACCCAGTGTCAGGCACTCAAAAATTTGACGAAGGGTATCTTTTGAAACCTTAGCTTTTTCAGAGGCAATTAAAAAGGAAATAAAATCTAATATGTATTCGGTATCTTTCCTTGTAGGCCAAATGTCAGTACATATTTCATCTTTATTGTTAAAGGTACCACCAGTTTGGAAATAACTCAGATTAAGAATGACCGCAAGGACATCTACTACTTTCTGAACTAAGTTTATGCCTTCGATAGTTGAAAAGACTACTTCAGCTGTTTCCATTTTTGAATTGGCTGGATCCGATGCAGGACTGTAACTTTCATTTTCACCTTCTACAAATGCATATCGCAAAACATCCAAGGTGGCCTCTGTGTCGAGCTCTAACAGAGAGAGAAGGTTTGGGTTCGGTCCACTGTAAGGTAAGCACATTGCTGTCGAAGAATTTGGAGAACTCGCTTCCTCCAACAAAAATTGCACAAGCTCTCTTTTAAGAGACGGCACACGTGTGGAAGGGAATGCTCCACGCCCTGCACAGTTCATCATCAATTGCTTGAAGCAAAACACAAAAAGCACAACTAAGTAATAACTAATAAAAGATAGTGTGTGAAATACCATATTAAGGTCCCCACAAGAAGCAGAAATGCAGAATAGCTAAAATTATTTTTAAAGATTCATTTCATTCCCTTAGAAATTCCTCAGCATAATCCCTCCCCCACACACATTCCCAATCCTTGTTGTTTCTCTCCTGGACAAGATGCCGAGGTGCATATATGATTAGGATATTTACTGTGTCGGTCTTCAAAGACTAAATCCGTAAAGAGAACAGTATATAGGCAATGCAACATGTCACAATATATATTAATGTGGGAAAATATGTAAAAATCAATTTTGAGAAGGGAAAAGGCTCAAATATGCCATCGAACTTTGAGAAAAGGTTCATTTATGTCATCCGTTAAAAGTTTGGCTCATCTACGCCATTACTGTTTAAGTAAAGGCACATCCATACCATTATTTTTTAACAGTGGTTTTGCAAAACCATTTTTTACATGGGATTTTAAAATTTGGGTGGCTTATTTTAATTCTAATTTTTATTTAGAATTTTGTTTTCTTTTAAAATAATAATAATAATAATAATAATAATGTGGCTGAATTATAATTTGCCACATGTAAAATATGGTTTTGCAAAACCACTGTTAAAAAATGGCATGGATGAGCCTTTTCTTAAACGGTAATGGCATAGGTGAGTCAAACTTTTAACGGATGGCATAGATGAGCCTTTTCTCAAAGTTTGGTGGCATAATTGAGCCCTTCCCTTTTGAGAATAACCACATGTGTGAGGGAATATTCCTCTAATCTGTTAACTTTCTCGAGATTCTCTAGCGCCTTGTTTATCCCATCTTTCACATCCCCAAAGTCTCTTACTCATGTCCTTCAGTTTCTCCTTGAACTACACTATCTATCTTCTTCTTTTCTTTTATGTTTTGGTTTTTTTGAGAAGGTAACAGATTCAGTATATATATATATACACAATTTGTGCTGGAAACCAAAATGGTAGTTGCATCATTTCATCAGTGATTCACTAACCCAAAAATCCTTAATCTTCTTACAAGGAATATAATATATAACTACATTATCTATCTAAAACCAATCTAACCATACAACCAAAGTAATTGTCTCCTTGAAGGCTCTGATGCTAACACAAACAAGGGAAGTGTCAAGTTCTCTCAATCTCCCTCAAGGTACATGAAGCTGAATGCTTTAACACACATGTGCATAAAATAATTGACAATTTTATATTTCCTTTAATCTGGATTGTTTCCTCATTTGATCTTATACCACCAAACCTTTCAAAATTAACTTCTTTTTTCATTAAATTTTTTTTCAAATTTAACTGATATCACAAGAATCAACGACCATGGTAGAAAATAAAATAGAATCGCAAAGGATATAGTATGAGTAAAGTGAAACCCAAATATATCCCTTTTGCTTCTGTTCTCAAGCTTATTAAAGACGGACTAATTTTTTTAAGCACACATTATCAAATGCGGAAAACAAACCTAAATTTACTCGTATAGAAGCTATAAATAACATATTGCAGACCAACCTGGAGGAAAAGCAAAACCTTGGAAGCAGTACTTGAGGTAAACAAGCATCTTGTACCTGTTTCCACGAGGAAGGTGAAGTTTGTTTACTTGAAAACACCAATGTGCATTCATAAAAATGTCAAAAATAATAAATGACACTTTAGGAATTGGATCACCTACTTTAGGCAGAAAATTAACATTATATGGGGATATCAAACTTGTACACGGTATACGTCATGTTCATTAGATAATTAATATATCCAATATACACATAAATCAATTTACCCAAGAGCAGTAGCACTTTCTCTTTTGCTATCCCGCAAAATTAAAAAGAGCTCTTCCAATGGAGTCCTAAAATCATCAAGGCCTTTGTTGAACAAATAGATCAATGCACCATGCAGTCTATGCTCCCTGCATAGGCGAACAACCTACAAAATAGATTAAAAATTTAACAGCTAAATCCGACAAATTCACAGGGAAGAGAAAAAAAAATCCAAACCAAAGCCTATAGTGGAAGCTTTATTTGATTTAGGCAACTTTTTTCCTGTTTGCGGACAACTGTCCTTTGCATTCACGTCTTATTAATGAGAACCTTCATCTGTTCATAAAGCAGTAATCATAAATTTTGACTTATAAAACAAGCAGCAATACCTGATTGAAATCCAGGGACAACATGTCCATGTGGAGAACACACTGTTCAACACGCTGTAACCAACCTTTAGTGCTATAGTGCTCGACTAGTGCTTGCATTATCTTCAGCAATAACAGATCACAGTATATCAGCATACATTATAAGCTTTTAAAAATGAATGACAAATCAAGTGCCCAATGGTGACACAGTAAAGTAATATGAGGCATAAAACACCCCAATTCAAAAAACATTAACAAAGCAAAACCACAGATATACCTCAGGTGGTAAAGATCCTAGCATGTCTTTCAATATATATGGCTCCAGAAGCTCCAAAAATGTATCTGTACATGGAAACATATAATTTGGCCAGAGTATTAGTTTCAAGGCAATATAACTTGTTGAAAATTGGAGTAAATGAGAACAGAAAACGGCCAAAATTCCACAGGAGGAACACGAACAAAATTAGAAGATTAACTGACAGTCTGCTAGATGTTTCTATTCTATTCCCTTTTTTGATAGCAATGGAATCCAGGCTAAGCTTAACAAAATTCAACTAATATACTGGGTACCTGCTACCTCCCACCAGCACGGGAACCAATAACTTTGCATGTTAAGTCTTAGAAAGATGAGAAGAATTTACTTAGTGTCGCCTCTGATGGAATTTGAACTTCTATCCCCTGGGGGCTCCATTAGACATCAGATTGTACTATTGTTCTTATCTATATATAACTAGTTTCTAGGCTTCGTTTGCTACGGAAGGGATAAGTCAGTTACTGCAGAAAGTTGAGTTCCAGAGGTTAGTGGACAGGAGAGAGGAGGGTAGTTGGGGGGAAGGAAAAAGTTACCAAAACAAACCTGAAATAATTCTTTATTCAGACTATGTTTTGTCCTTTTCGATTCAAACTCTGCTTAATAATATGTTCACCCTATTATCTTCGATTCCTCAAAAATTGTTAACCTAGTTAATTCACTACAGTACTTGGAGGCATTCATTAATATATTATAGTTTTGTGCAAGCAATTTTCTTTTTCATCAAGGAGGCATCAAACATAGAAACAAGCCCCAAATAGTTGACATGGGACATAATGCAGGATGTTAAAGTATAAACACATTGCAACATACCCTTGTGATTCACAGCAACATACTTTGGAAAAATTTCATCAAAGAGAACATCAAGTCTCTTGATATGAAGACAGAATTCAACGGAAACACCACCAACCAGAGTGTACTGCTCCTTAATATCAGGATTCACAAAGTCAGCATCATACTTCAATTCATTTGATTGGCCTGGCTGCCCATGTTGGTTGCCAGATGTCACTGCTATGTAGGAGAACACCTCATCTACATATGACAACAGCAGTTGTACAAGATATGGCATAAGGGTCTTCTGCACATCATCCAAATTCTTTGGAAGGTCAATAACAGCATGTGCTTGACCATCATAAAGAGACATTGCCATGTTCAGTGCACTCGTCCAGTCACCTGCTTTATGTAAAACTTCTATTCGTTCCTTCCAGGAAAGAAGGCGTGAAACAACAAGCTGGGATGGCCGAAGAATGTACAAAGTTGCCCCCCTGACACCTAAACAATTGTGATGAGCTTTCTCAGGATTTCCAAAGACATTGCTGAAGTAGGCATGGTATGACATGAGATCCTCTCCACAAGATCCATCCATAGAAAAACTTCTCTGGTGGATCAAATTCCCATCTTTTGAAAACAAACAAAGCTGTCCAGTTGCTGTGAGAATTACCAAAATCTGGACAAGTAAAAAATCTTTGTAATTTTTGTACTTCTGTCCAAACCTAAATGCAAGTACTCAAAATATTGCAGATAAATGATGAGAAAAGGAAGTTCCTGATAAAACACCAAGAACTTTATGTACCTGTTCATCCAACCATGCCAGCCCAACTGCTGAGCTATCCGTAGTCCATCTCCAACAGACTTTTAGCTCAGATTTCACCAGCTTTGCAACCTGAACTCTTCGATCCCAAGCAATTGCAAGCAGTGAAACTTTTTCTGATGTTTCAGTGGAAATACTTTCTGCTGCAACAAAAACAATCTTAGCAAGCTCATATGCAACATATCCACAGCCAAAATTCATACATACCAAAACTGAAGAAATATGTGATTCCATACATTTCCAAGCAGCATAGGGCATTGAACCCTCCCTAGCACCATCAGGACGTGGAATTTTAGCATAAACTTTAAATGTGGGGCTTAATTTTGCCTGCAAAAGACAGTGAAACAGAAGTCTTGACCAAGAAGCAGGAATGAAGGTTAAACTGATCATTTACAAGGAGTTTGGGTTCCGGGAGATAGTGAAATCCTTCCAGGCCAATGAATGTTCTAAGAACTTCATACCACTAGAGCATATTGGTGTGTGCCAAGTATGACCACACCTTCCTCAATCAAAGAAGGGCTGCCTCCCTCTTGACTTGCCGCCACCATAGCACTTCCATAACTTTCACCAGATAGTAGTGACACAGCACATAATGTAGTGCTGTTGCTTTCATTTAGCAGTTCCTGTTTAAATGTTAACATATATTATTCAACCTAGAGATGCATGTTATTCATGTCAATATTTTGAGAAGGATATTCATGTCAATTGAGAAGCATGAAAAGGATAAAATTACCTGCGACTTCGAAAGGGAGATTCTATTGAACAAGGGAAACACTGTAAACCGGTCTAAGTTAACTACACCTTTAGTATCACCGCTGAGCACAATAAACTGTCGAGTAACTTGAGAATCTTGCCCTAAATATAAAAGGTGAACAACTGGAGCTTTATGTTCAGTGACAACTTTAAGCACAGAGGCCCTTTGTACGTCCCATACAGTATAATGCCCATCACCATATCCGGCAAAGAGCATGTCCCCTTGCTGATTAAAGCTCAAGCAAGTTACAGGGGCATGAGATTTATCTCCCGGTAATCCAAATATCAACATCTGAAATATATACACATTTCTACCATCAGAAAGTAAAATATTTAATTATTCAGTCGAATCCAAAATCAATAATGCAAGTAACAAGAAAATATACACAATACCAATATAGAGATTCTACGATGAGCAATTTCCTTTTCAAAAGTGATTACACGAAGAAGATATTTGTTAAATTACAACCTTATAAGTTCAAAGAGGAGGGAATGAATGATACTTCTTGGAATAGAACAATACTTTTTGTCAAAATTTAATTCATAATGTGGTCAATCACTGTAATAAGGTGCCGGTGCACAAAGCTAATTAGCACAAAAACCTTAGCATCCATGTTATCAGCATGATGTGAGGAGGAGTATCTGCTTGGCATCACAAGAATTGATCCTTTGGACATTCCCACAGCAATGTATTTGAGGTGAACAGCCAGGACCTGTGAAGATCCATGCTCACGCCTAAAAGCTTGAGAAAATAGGGTTTGGGTGATGGTATTGTTGTCATCTACATCAAAGTAACCCAGGACATTAGAACTCCTATGAACTCCATCAAGCCTCATTGGTTGAGCAGAAGCACCCTCTTCTAAATGCATAGCCGTGAAGGCCTGCTTCTTTTCAGCTTCCTCAGCCAATTCTAGGGGCTTCAAGGCAGAATGGTAATTCTTTTGAGGATTTGTACTATCCCTCATACTTTCCTGCTGTAAAACTAACTCATCAATGATACTTGCAGCATCATTTAAAGAATTGGTTTCATCTCCATTGGAACTGACCTCTCCTTCTTTGGATTGAGGAATTACATTTTCATGCTCAAGCTTTGCACCATCATTCTTAGTCAAATCTTCATCAGAAAGAGTCTCATAGACTGGAGAAGAGAGTATCTCCTTAGTACCAGCCTCTTCGCTGCTATCCGCACTTACAACATTATCTTCACCTCCAAATAAAGGTTGAACTTGTCTATCTTCAATCTCATCCAACCCAGAGCTATCATGAAAAACCGAGTCTGATTCAGTTCTACTAGGAGATTCCACTTGAGTTCCAGTATAACTTAGAGCTTCATTCAAATTACTTTTAACTGAAAAATCATCCACCACAGAAACATCACCTGCATCAGAAACATTCATATTGTCCATACCTGCATCCACTGTAGATACCTCCCTACTACCATTGTCTGTATCACTTAGTTGAACTTGACCAGCTTGAAACTGATCCTTTATGTTACCTTCCAAACCAATAGTCTCAGAACCAATCTCTTGTAAAAACACTGTGCGCCCAAAAGTATCAAGATTTTTGTCAGAAATGTCGGCATCAGTGCGAGCTGGAGGATCTATAGGAGCCAATTCATCAGTTTCCAAGGCCCTTTGCAGCACTCCGGAGCTTGCTTTTCTGGATTTGATGGCGGCTGCACGAGGTGCGGGAATGGAGCGGGATGCAGCGAAAGCCGCAGCCAAGGCATCTCCAGGTTTTGAATTTGATCTGATGACCCCACTGAAAAATGGTGGCAACACACTCTGGCCTGCTGGTGGTGAAGAAAATTCACTCGATTGTTTACGACTAATTGACTCTGCTCTTGACTCTGTCTGATGCAACTCTAATGGCGGTTTTAGGGATTGAAAAGATGATTCTGCCGAGCGATTGCGACGATCTAGATCACTGCGTCTATGCAAAGCAGATGGAGAAGGAGGAGGAGAAGGCGAAGAAGAGGAAGAGTGGTTGAGGAGAATTTCATCAACAGTGCGATGATGCAGTAAGTGATCATCATCATCATCGTCAGCGTGTGAATCTAAAAATGAATCCAGGTCAAGCTCCATTTAAGTCTTCACTCGCTACCGTTTTTATCTATGGCTTTGCAGAAACAGTTAGCTCTTTAACCCTGAAAACAGAGTCCAGGAAAATTAGTTTATGATCAAGGAAGATATATACTAAGTAGAAGGTCTAGATGGATATTTTGTCTATATAAAAGTCTGAATAACTGAAAGACCTCCATTCTAAGTTGAGACATCATTACTGTAGGGCTGGCAAGGGGACGGGGACGGGGATTGGGGACGGGACGAAGGGGGACGGGGCTGGCGGGATTTGGCCGGGACCGGGATTGGGGGGACAAAAATAAGTCCCATCCCGTCCCATTATATATACAGGATGGGACGGGTTTTGGGGGGACGGGACGGTAGATTTTTTATTTTTTATATACTTATTTATTTGTATTGAAATTATATGTTATTGAATAACATTTTTAGTTTATTTGATTTTTTTTCAATAACATTTTTAGCTAATAAATAATGCTCAAGTTTTCAAATTTCAAAATTCAAAATTCAAATTTCAATTTCAAACTTCAAATTTCAAATTTCAAATTTCAAATTTCAAATTTCAAACTTCAATTTTCAATTTTCAAAATTGAGAAGTTCAAATTTGTATTTTAAATATTTTAAAGTAATTTAAACTTGAAATTTTGATTTTTAAATTAAGTATTTTAAAGTTAGTTTAGTATATATGCAAATATGTATGAATATATTAAAATTAAAATGCAAGACAATAGTTATATAAAAAAGACTTAATAAAGCCTTCAAATTTATTCAATAAAATTTAATTGCAACTTAGAACTTAGAAGTTACAATTTACAAATATTAGTTGAGTAACTAATTTACGCAGCAACCTTCTAGGAAGGGTTCTATTTCAATAAGTTCTCATATATAAAACTAATATTTGTTACAAATATTAGATGAGTAACTAATTTACGCAGCCACCTTCTAGAAAGGGTTCTGTTTCAATTAGTTCTCGGATGTAATCTAATATTTGAATTCTCCTTTAAAATTCAAATCTAATTGTCGCATCATATCGACGGTAACATCCTCCGGTGTTGGCAAACTTAATAGAAACTCTTGTGACTCTAATTCATCATCACTAGATCCAAGTACTGCATTAATCCAAGTTTCTTGTTTGGAACTTAACTTTGGCAAATTATAATTCCTCCTCTCGGCGTTGACCCAGTCTCTAAATAAAACTGATATTTCCAAACTGTCTTCCGCCAATGAATGTCTATGATCGCCAAGTTGAAATCTTGCCGCACTAAAAGCAGCCTCTGATGCAACTGCTGAAGCTTGAATAGCTAGAACATCACGAACCATTTTGCTCAAAATTGGAAATGCAACGCTCCGCCTCCTCCACCATGCTAATAATTCTTCATTTCCATCTCCATCTTCCACTGTTTCTAAAGATTGATTAAGATATTCTTCAAAATCATCATGGTTAGTAGAATTAAGACCAAGAAAATCTCGCATATAACTTGAAATTCGAGCTTTACTCTGAGGATTAGAAGTTTGACCAACTTCTTGAGTATTTCCTGTAGTTCTATATTTTTCATACAAAATTTTTGCTTCTACTTTTATGCTAGACTTACACATTTCACAAGTTGGATTTATTTCCGATAAAATTTCTAAGGTATCATAAAAAGTGTCAACAAGTCCCTGCACACCTTGTAATTTATAGTCAAAATGAAGTAAAGTAGCAGTTAAAACAATTTGAGGAATAGGAAAAAAATATTTTTAAAATTTTTCAATCATACCTTCAATTGCAACTCTAAATTTTTCAATTTTTTTGTATTTAGAAAATTGAATTGAAAAAGCACAAATATTTATTAATACTGATGAAATAGTAGGATAATAAATTCCAGAAAACATGGTTGTAGCATCATAAAAAAGTATTAAAAATTGTAATAGTTCATTAGTTTCTTCCCAATCTTCTTCACAAATTATGTCTAATGGGTCAACATTATGTGCATTAAACACCATTTGTATGGGTCCTCTATATTCATAAGCAACTGAAAACATTTCGTAAAAAGAATTCCACCTTGTTTTAATATGTCTTGGAATTTTTCTTGGTGGCAAATCACATAGTACACAACGCTCATTAAATTCCCTAATTCTAGCAGCTCTATTAGCATAAAAAATCAAGGCAACAACATATTCAATTT
>NC_064287.1:5924019-5948286 GCF_019186545.1 Solanum stenotomum | reverse complement strand
AAATTGAATATGTTGTTGCCTTGATTTTTTATGCTAATAGAGCTGCTAGAATTAGGGAATTTAATGAGCGTTGTGTACTATGTGATTTGCCACCAAGAAAAATTCCAAGACATATTAAAACAAGGTGGAATTCTTTTTACGAAATGTTTTCAGTTGCTTATGAATATAGAGGACCCATACAAATGGTGTTTAATGCACATAATGTTGACCCATTAGACATAATTTGTGAAGAAGATTGGGAAGAAACTAATGAACTATTACAATTTTTAATACTTTTTTATGATGCTACAACCATGTTTTCTGGAATTTATTATCCTACTATTTCATCAGTATTAATAAATATTTGTGCTTTTTCAATTCAATTTTCTAAATACAAAAAAATTGAAAAATTTAGAGTTGCAATTGAAGGTATGATTGAAAAATTTTAAAAATATTTTTTTCCTATTCCTCAAATTGTTTTAACTGCTACTTTACTTCATTTTGACTATAAATTACAAGGTGTGCAGGGACTTGTTGACACTTTTTATGATACCTTAGAAATTTTATCGGAAATAAATCCAACTTGTGAAATGTGTAAGTCTAGCATAAAAGTAGAAGCAAAAATTTTGTATGAAAAATATAGAACTACAGGAAATACTCAAGAAGTTGGTCAAACTTCTAATCCTCAGAGTAAAGCTCGAATTTCAAGTTATATGCGAGATTTTCTTGGTCTTAATTCTACTAACCATGATGATTTTGAAGAATATCTTAATCAATCTTTAGAAACAGTGGAAGATGGAGATGGAAATGAAGAATTATTAGCATGGTGGAGGAGGCGGAGCGTTGCATTTCCAATTTTGAGCAAAATGGTTCGTGATGTTCTAGCTATTCAAGCTTCAGCAGTTGCATCAGAGGCTGCTTTTAGTGCGGCAAGATTTCAACTTGGCGATCATAGACATTCATTGGCGGAAGACAGTTTGGAAATATCAATTTTATTTAGAGACTGGGTCAACGCCGAGAGGAGGAATTATAATTTGCCAAAGTTAAGTTCCAAACAAGAAGCTTGGATTAATGCAGTACTTGGATCTAGTGATGATGAATTAGAGTCACAAGAGTTTCTAGCAAGTTTGCCAACACCGAAGGATGTTACCGTCGATATGATGCGACAATTAGATTTGAATTTTAAAGGAGAATTCAAATATTAGATTACATCCGAGAACTAATTGAAACAGAACCCTTTCTAGAAGGTGGCTGCGTAAATTAGTTACTCATCTAATATTTGTAACAAATATTAGTTTTATCTATAAGAACTTATTGAAATAGAACCCTTCCTAGAAGGTTGCTGCGTAGATTAGTTACTCCACTAATATTTGTAAATTGTAACTTCTAAGTTCTAAGTTGCAATTAAATTTTATTGAATAAATTTGAAGGCTTTATTAAGTCTTTTTTATATAACTATTGTCTTGCATTTTAATTTTAATATATTCATAAATATTTGCATATATACTAAACTAACTTTAAAATACTTAATTTAAAAATCAAAATTTCAAGTTTAAATTACTTTAAAATATTTAAAATACAAATTTTAACTTCTCAATTTTGAAAATTGAAAATTGAAATTTGAAGTTTGAAATTGAAATTTGAATTTTGAATTTTGAAATTTGAAAACTTAAGCATTATTTATTAGCTAAAAATGTTATTGAAAAAAAATCAAATAAACTAAAAATGTTATTCAATAACATATAATTTCAATACAAATAAATAAGTATATAAAAAATAAAAAATCCCCCGTCCCGTCCCCCCAAAACCCGTCCCATCCTGTGTATACAGTGGGACGGGATGGGACTTATTTTTGTCCCCCCAATCCCGGTCCCGGCCAAATCCCGCCAGCTCCGTCCCGTCCCGTCCCCCTTCATCCCGTCCCGTCCCCCTTCGTCTCGTCCCGTCCCCCAGTTCCCGTCCCCGTCCCCTTGCCAGCCCTATTTTCACCTACAAAATAATTACCTACTTAAAATTTAATATTTTATGCAATTTAACTTGCTTAAAAAACTCTAAGGCATATAGTGCCGCGAAAAGGGTAGAAAATTATTTATAAAATAAGTTTGGGGATAATAGGAGTTTAGTATAGTATAAGTGTGTCTTTGCGATTTCGGGCATAGGTTGAGGGTACTTATGCATTATTCTAATACTAGTAAAATCACCTGCATTTCGCGCAGGAATTTAATATCACTGAATTTATAAAATATACTTAAAACATATGAGTCATTAAAACTAAAACACTATATTATCTTACATACAAGATTACATATAACAAACATTAATAATGTAAAGGAAGATGATAATTATAATATCTTATCATTTATCCTTCAATCAATCATCTTTAATTTGATTTTATAATTTATCTTTTTGCCCAGGAAGTGTTATTATACTTGATATTTTTGGGGATTCAAATGACCATCAACCATACCGGAGATATTAAATTTTCTAATAAATAAAAAATTGTTGGTGAAGGGATAAATAAATTTTAAAAGGATGAAAAAAATGAACAAATATTCTAATTCTAACATGTAGAAAGTTTAGCTATACTTTTTGCTTTACATATATCATTTTAAAGTTTCTCATTTAAATGTATCATAAGTAATTACTAAAAGGACAAATTACGTAAGTACACAACATTACTTTACCTATTCTCAATATTTTCCTACTCTTTTATTAAAATACAAAAATCCCTTATTTTCCCTCAATTCAACTTAACCGGATACTTTATTATTTGGAAGCCAAATCAGACCTTTTCCATTCCCTAATTTTCGCCCTCAATCTCTCCCATTACAATTTCAGTTATCAAATTCAAATAATTTTGAATTTCAAAAGAATCTTATCACTATTCAACCGGATTCAGAGTTCAAATTAGATTTTCTCATCTTCTCCATTGTATTTCCGCCTTTTTTTTCTTTTATTGTGTATCAATCGTTTTGGCTCTTGCATTATGCATCTAACATCTAACAAATCTCTAATTTTTGATTCAGAAGATCCTAATAACAAAGAATTGAGTTCTAAAAGGTTGCATGACCCGATAGTCATGACAAATCAAAGTTCTAGCAAGAGAAAATCGGTAAAAAAAAGTACATGCATCTACTTCAAAAGATTCGAAAACGCCAAAGAAAAGGGGTAGAAAGGTTGCCTCTCCCATTAATTGACCAACATTACCCATGGTATGCAATTTTTATCATATATGTATCCCCTGGTTTTTTTTTTAATCTGATGATAAATAATTTCTTATTTTTTTATTAAGTATCCTCTTTTGAAATATGCAGTTGTTTTCCAGATACATTAATTTTTTGCGAATTTGTTTATTAATTGTTATTCTATCAAAAGTGAAGAGAAATGTATCGAAGTTAAGTACTCAAATCACATTTACTTTGTAGGTTATTTTTTGTCACTGTATATAAGGAATAATTGAATTTGTGTACCTCTTATGTTTTCTTATGTTTTGTTGTTATTAAGTATCAAATGAAATGAACATTACTGTATCTAAGATACTTGCTTAATTCACAATTTGACATCTAGGTTGGTTTTGGTACTGTGCATCATAGTCAATGATAATTCTCTATACGATACTTAAAAGAATAAAAATTATGAGAATTGATTGGGCATCAATGTTGGCGTACAAAGACAAGGAAACTGGTGAACTGTTGGGTCCACAACAATCGTTTGAGTTGGAATATGCTCAAGACATTATGCAACAACAAAGCGATAGCCTGTTAGTATTGTAAAATAATTTATTTACTTACACATTTAATTCTCTTTTTTAATGTATCTACTTTTTGTTTGGAGTGATTGTGGAATGTATGTACCTATTTTTGCTGAATACTTGAGCGACGAAATCAACATTCCATCTATTAGTTTTCGGAGTGACTAACTTCTCAATAGATATGCAACACTGTTATGGAAGTATGGTATGGACAAGTTCAAGGTGAGATATGTTAACGATAATGATGATCCTACAAGGCCGAAGAGTGGCTACACTACACCAGCAGAAGGTGGAATGATTAATGTAGAATAGTTATGTTTTATTGTATTGAAGATACGTTAATTAGTATTTTGTAATATTCTTCCTATTTCAACACAATTATTCTAAGTAATTATTAATTTGAAGACTGTTTTTTGTCAAAATTTGTATTTCAATTTTAATTATTGTTCCAATATATATAGTTTATTATATTGTATCTTGTTACAAGTTATATCTTATACACCAATATTGTTGATACAATATAACCATCAGATACAGAATATCTGATACTATATATTCTACACTTGGTAAATAACAACTCATTTTCAATTTATTTAGTATCTATTAACATGTGGTAGCCTTGATGTAAATCACAACATATGATACTATATTATTATCAAATACACAATATTCATAAAATTATTATGTATATGATACACATTTTATTATCAAATAACAAATTTATGTATATGTTACAATTGGTACAAAATAATTAAGCTTCAATATATTTAGTATCCTTTAACAGGTTGAATCTTGTAACATTGATTTAAATCATAACAACTAACATTTTTTTATTATCAGATACAAAATATAGTTGAACTATAACGTATATGATACTAAATAAATTATCAAATAACTTAATTGTTATATACCCCAACACATGATACAATATGTTTTACACTAGGTATAAAACAATTCAATATATTTAGTAAGGCCGGCAACGGAATCGGGAGGTACCGGTACCCGTTCCGGTCCGTTACTGGTTCCATCTTGGTTCCGGATAATACCGGTTAGATCCGGTATTTTTCCGGTTCGGGAGGGGTAACGGGACGGAAACCGGGATTTACCGGTCCAGTTAGTCCCGATTCCGTCCCGGTCCGGTCCGGTTCATTCAGTTTTTTTTTATTTGAAATTTCAAATTATAGCCGTTGGGCAACGGGTTTGGGCCCCACCAACGGCTCTTTCACCCCCATAACTCCCATTTACACCTCCCTACCCCCAAACTTTTTTTAATACCCCAAACTTCTTAAAACTACATTTTCATCTCTTTTTTTTTAAACTATAAATACCCCTAATCATTCATTCTTTTCACTCACAAAAATATCTTCTAATCTCTCTACTCTCTACTCTCTAAATTCTCTTATTCTCGTTAAAATTACGAATTTGGTCTTTGGAAATTGGAGCTTCAAAATTCAACTTTCAATTTTCGGCTTCCGGTCATACACGTCTACTTTTTTAGGTAGACGTTTGGTACATTCGTTCCAACTCACTTTTCATTTAGTTATTTATTTATTTGCATTTAATTATTTATTTTGTGAGTAATTAATCTCTAGTCTCTACTTATTTAGTTATTTATTTGTTTAAAACTTTGCTAATCATTTTCGTATTATATATAATTTACTCACTTTTTATATTTGAATATGGATTTCGAAAAAAACATTATTGAAAAGGGTAAAACAACCATAGTTAATTTGTTCACTAATTTATCTACCTCAAAAACCAAGAAAAATAAAAAAATCGGTAGTACTTCTCAATCTAAAACTAAAAAAACTTCTCAATTAAGAATAAATACGGATGATTATACGCATGTTGATGAAACTGTTTTTAATATTGATAGTAATAGTGGATTAGATCCTTATCATGAACATTTACAAAGAAGATTTGGTAATTTTGAAGAGGAATTACCTGAAGATGATGAACATGATGATGTTAATGCTTATGTTGATAGTTTTGATAATAATGTTGATGAATATGATGATGATGAAACTGAGCCACCGTCGGCTACTAGTCCCACTCCCAATCCCTCTTCCCCGGCTCCCGCTCCTTTTCGTTGTCCTGCTCCAGTTCCCCCCGTGCATCCTAGGACTAAGGTAGAACGCGCTAAAAAATCAGTTGTGTGGCAATTTATGACTCAGAATGAAGATAAAACACAAGCTATTTGTAATAAATGTAAACATAGAATGAATCATAAAACTGTAGGAAAACAGGGTGGGACGGGACATTTGAGTAATCATTTAATGTTATGTTATAAAAATAAATTTTTGCATGCTAAAGCTGTAGCCGAAACTAAAAAGAATGGTATCACCCTTCCTGAAACTGTAGGAGTAGGGGGGTCTAATATGGTTCAAACACAATTAAATCCTTCTAATGTTTCTGGTTCTAGTATACAACGATCATATAGTAGAGAAAAAGATCTTGAAGAATTAGCTAAAATGATTGTTGTTATGGGTTTGCCATTTAGTTTTGCTGAAAATCCCGATTTTATTCATTATATTCAAATTGTGTATAATCCACATTTTAAAGGTTTTACTAGAAATACAATTAAAAAGGCTATCTTTGATTATCAAGCTCAACATTTTCAATATCTTCGTTGTTTATTTTATTATAACAATTGTAAAATAGCTATTACTTCTGATATGGGCCTAGTGTAAATGGTAATGATTATTTCACTATTACTGCACATTGGATTGATGAAAATTGGACTTTGCAAAAAAGAATTTTAGGTTATAAATATTGTGAAATGCATAAAACCGGTAGTTATATAGCTCAAGCAATTATAGATGTTTTGCAAAACTATGAAATTTGTGATAAAATAAGTAGTATCACATTAGATAATGCTTCTAATAATAGAATGTTGTTGAAATACTAAAACCGTCTCTTTGCCCTATTTATATTGATGGTTTTCATATTAGGTGTGCTGCACACATATATAATTTAATTGTTAGAGATGGTATAGCAGTGTATGATGATGGTTGCACAAAAGTTGAAACTGCATGTCATTTTATTTTTAAATGTCAAGTTAAGTCTAGACGTAGAGATTTTGGAAATCGTTGTCGTGAATTTAATTTTCACCTAGAAAAATTCCAAAATCAGTGTGTACTAGATGAAATTCTTTATTTGAAATGCTTGAAGTTGCTTATGAATATAGAAAACCTTTACAAATGATTTGGAATACTCATAATTCAAATATGACATATAGGCTTGATGATAATGATTGGAATGACATAAAAGAACTTATAAAATTCTTAAAAGTTTTTTATTCAACTACAAAAAAAATATCTGCACTTTATTATCCAACTATTTGCTCTGTTTTACCTAATATTTGTGCTATTTCTAGTAAATTTTATAAATTCAAAAATAAACCAAGATTTGAAGCATCTGTTAAGAAAATGATTGAAAAATTTAAAAAATATTTTATTCTTATTCCTCAAATTTATTTAACTGCTTGTTTGTTAAACCCACATTACAAAGATGAAGGTGCATCACGAATGGTTGATAAAATATATTTTAATTTGGGTATTGATAGTGAAGATGATGAAACACCTAGTTGTCAAGATGTTAAAGATAGTATAAAAATTGAAGCTAGAAAATTGTACGACTTGTATAATTCTAATATAAGGAATGTAGTACATAACGAAGAGCCTCAAAGTTCTAGGAGTAGATATAATAATGAAGATGATATTGATGATATGATAGATTGTATTATTGAACTTTCTCATAATGATAGAAATGATTTTAATGCATATATTAATCAAAATACAGAACCTACTACTATTGATATTCTAGAATGGTGGAGCAATCGCGGCCAAGGATTTCCAAAACTTCAACCGATTGCTCGAGATGTGTTAGCTATTCAAGCATCTTCAGTAGCTTCGGAAGGCGCGTTTAGTGCAGCAAGATTTCAAATTGGAGAGCATAGACATTCATTAGCAGCAGATAGATTGGAGATATCTGTACTATTTAGAGATTAGATTAATGGCGAGAGAAGGAGTTATGGTCATCCACCTTTACTGACCAAATTTGAAAATGACGTTGATGAAATAATGCAAGATTTTAGTGATGACGACATTGATGCAATGGAAGAACTAGCTAATCAACCAATTCCAGAGCATGTTACTAGAGAAATGTTAAATGATTTAAAAAAAGATTTCCTTGGTAGCATGAACTATTAAATTTAAATGTCTATTAGTATGAGTATAATAATTCGAGGTCTAATTCAAATGGAACCCTTCCTAGAAGGTGGCTGTGTAGATTAGATTTTTTAATACTCTACTAATATTTTGTAACTCAACTTGTACTATTTAATTAATATTAATAAAAGTATAGGCTATTCGCCTTAATTTTTTTTATTATTGTCTTCAAAAGTTCAAATTTTACTTTTAAAGTGTGAAATTTAAAATTTTATAGTTTTAAAGTTTTAAATTTTCAAACTTTTAAAGTGTGAAATTTAAACTTTTACAGTTTTAAAGGTTTAAATTTTCAAACTTTTAAAGTGTGAAATTTAAACTTTTAAAGTTTGAATTTAAATTTTCAAACTTTTAAAATTTAAAGTGTGAAATTTAAACTTTTATAGTTTTTATAGTTTTAAAGTTTGAATTTAAATTTTCAAACTTTTAAAATTTAAAGTGTGAAATTTAAAATTTTAAAGTGTGAATTGTGAAATTTAAATTTTTTATAGTTTTAAAGTTTGAACTTTGAATTTAAATTTTCAAACTTTTAAAGGGTGAAATTTAAACTTTTATAGTTTTAAAGTTTGAATTTAAATTTTCAAACTTTTATAGTTTTATAGTTTTAAATTTGAATTTAAATTTTCAAAGTTTTAAATTGTGAAATTTAAACTTTTATACTTTTAAAGTTTGAAAGTTTGTATTTAAAACTTTAAAAGTATAAATTGTTTTGCTTTTAATAAAATTATAAGAGTTTTAATATTATTTGTGTAATGTTCCTAATTTTTTAATTTTAATAATTTTTTTTTTAATTATAACAGTTGGGACCCGGTTTCCGATCCGGTCCGGTCCGGTCCATTACCGGTCCGGGACGGGTACACTGATTTTTTTCCGAAATTACTGGTTCCGGTCCGTTCCGATTCTAGTTCGGTTCTGTTCCGTGGTGCCCGGTTCCGGTCCGGTAGTCCTGGTTCCGGTCCCGTCAGCCTTAATATTTAGTATCAAGTGGTTATGTTGTTGTAAAGCATTTAGGTACTGACCATGAAATTAGCATTGAAATGAATTTTTTTTTTATATTCCTTTCATACTCTCCATTTGTTACTTAATTACATATGGTGGTTGTTACAGACTGTGGGGCTTTGAGAAGTTGTTGTTAAGAGACTCGAGAATTAACATTAGGAGAGATCAAAAGTACGCCCTACATGCAAAAAATGCATATTCAACAGTTTGTCTCTTGTAACATTTATATAAAGTTAAAATCACACCAAATGATAATATCTTATTAGCATATTCAAAATATCCAGAAAATTAGTACACATGAAGCATAAAAATTCTTTGAATCAAACTTTTACTGTTTTTTCGAAGAACAGGGAGAAAGTTTCACAATTTGAAATTTAAAAATTATAATTCAGTTAGAGGTTTATGAACGACTGTTTGGTTGAAGGAAGAAACATACGCGTGATTTGTGGGAGTCAATTATAATTTCTGTTTTAATCCCTTATTTAACGCATTAAACTGATAACAACAACTTAATAATTTAAGTATTCGCCCTTTATTAATTAAAGTATTCGCCTGCAATATTATGTATCTGAAAGACACTAAATAAAGGGATTTTTGGTAATTAATGAAAGAATAGGGATAGGAAGTAATTTATTTCTTATACTATGTGATTTGCCTAATTTTTACTTATTAAAATGAAAAATGAAAGGGAGAATGCATCATATTTGACAACAATTCAACTTATTATATATACTTGAAAAGGAAAAAGATTACACAAATTATTCAGTTTGTTTGGTTGTTTTTTAAAAATCAACATACCAGAGTGATTAAGTTCAAATTGAAATTACATTTCTATTCCAATCACAGTGTCAAGAAACACATTTATTACTTCAAGAAAGTTTTTACAACTTGCAGTAAACTTGAGAATCTGTTCATACTTCATATTGAATATGAACAATTAATTTATTGTGTAGTTATCTATGTCTTTGAGATTAAATGAGACTTAGTCTAGTCATATTCCTCTATAGGTCATTCGGCACATCCTTGAACTCATGTCAAAAGTTTATTAATTCTTGTCTTCGTTTCCTGGTTCACTTTGCACATCAAGGTGCGATAAAGTTTTTAAGGTCTTTCTATCCTTACAATGGCATACCAAATTTGAATTTTGTCTTCAAGAGATAATAGTATAGATCTTTAAGGAATTTTTTTACTATACCTTCAACAATTTCAGTAGAGAAAACTTGTATGAATACTCAATTAACGTGTGATGTTTAATTTGTACTAACAAATACTTAAACAATAATTTGCAGAAACATAAACAACAAACTTTAAAACATGTACTCAAAAACAGCAATTAATAACATAAGCATAAATTAATGACTGTAAAAAAACATACCATGATCTGTAACAATAGGATGAAACATAAAGGAAAAAATTGTACAGGAATATTTAATTGTATAGAAGAAGAAGAAGAAGTTCAGAATTTTTGTTGTTTTAAAATGAGAGGAAATTCCTCTATTTATAGTTAGACAACAAAGGGTAGCGTGAACAAATATTTATTGTGTCTTATCGGAAAGGTCACAACTTTTTGCAAAAGTTACAACCCTTCGGAAAGGTCATAATCTTTCATAAAAGACACAACTTTTCATAAAAGTCACAACTCTTCATAGAAGTTACAACTTTTCATAAAAGTCGCAACTTTTCATATAAGTCGCAACTTTTCATAAAAGTCACAACTTTTCATGAAAGGGGAAGGCTAGTTTTGTAAATATATAAATTAAAAAAGGAATCCTGATTTGTGGTGGCGCCACGTAGGCGGGCCTAGGGTTCTCTTTTATATATATATATATATATGATATATGATTTTCTAAAAATATTTTTTTAAATATTATTTATATTTCATTTCCTTCTTATTCTCAACTTTTACTTCATGTGAGTCGTATCTTCTAAAAAAAATCATTAGTATGATTTTGTTAGTATTCTAATTTTTAAATTAAAGTAAAATTCATTGTTGAATAAAGTTATGGACTTACGTTTTCCTTTTAATCATATGTATGTATGTTATGTTGAAATTTGATATTAGAGTATTATGCTAAATTTTTTGTTTTTAGTTTAGAACTTATGTTATATTTTAAATTTATTTGTTTTAGGAGTATTGACTCGATATTTTACATTACAGGCTATTTTTTTAAGTTAGACTTGATAGATTATCTTTTTGTCAAATGTTTTATAATTTTATGCCATTATATTATAATATTGCTCTTCTTGTCAAACATGCATTTCATGATTATCATAGAAATTATGTACTTTTAGTTTTTATGATTAATTTAATTAAAATATACTAAACTAAAAAATATAAATTAATTTTTTTATAATATTATTTAAGAACATATGTTTATTAATTAATACATTTTCAAGAGACAATATATGTATATCTTAAATATTTAATTTAATACATTTATAAAGGCCCTTATTCAATTTTTTTTTTTTTAATTTTATGATTACACTTGTGCAACCAAACAATACACTTGTAATTACCCTGTAATTACATTGTGGCAAACAAACACGTCAGCGTAATTACTAGGTTGTGTAATTAATAGGCCGGTAATTACTACCCTAGTAATTACACCAAATTCCAATTACCTGGTGGCTTTTCAAACAGGCCCTAAATAAAGAGTTTGAATCTTCCCTCTGACTTCATTCGAAGCTTGTGATGGCTTCGTCTTCCTCCTTAGTTTCTCCATGAAACTGGTTGGTAACAACAATTGTGCTTCTTTTTACCTTTAATGAACCATATGTGGTAATTGAAAATATAACCTTTCTCTTCATACGTGATGGGAAAACACTATGAATCTCTTTGTTGTTGGTTACATCACAAAAATCCTAATTTTCATGCTCCAACAACCTCCTTTTTGATAATGACTACCTTTTGGTTTCCAAGCGATGAAATACAAAGGTCTTTGAGGTGGTGGCATATTTGTCCACTTGTTTAGAGGATTTCCTTTCATTTCTGCGGCCCAATCTTTCAAATGAACAGACACGGGGTGTCAAACTTCCAATCCGTGCAAACACCAAAGTCTGTCGTGGTGTTTTACCATCCTTAAATTCCTTTGTTTTTTCGACAGAGGTGTGGTGGGATGAATTTATTTCCTTTTCCTTCTTAGATGAAATCTGAAGAGGCTCCGGCAAGCTGAATCTTAACCCAAACCTAGGAGTGGCGACATAATATCCTTAATTTCTCAATCGCATTTGAGACTTTGTAAACCCATGTATATTTTCACCTGTGACTTCATCTCTAAGCTCTCATAATTTCACTGGATTTGAGAAGTCGTAACCTGATTTTTCAAATAATGTGAAAACCTTTTAATCAAGTTTCCTTTTATCTTACCAACTTGAGTATTGCCTTTGGAGGGTTTCAAAGTGATAGACAGGACTTGTGCAACTGGGACAATCATTTTCTCCTTTAAATCTTGAAATGTTGTGTAACTTAATTCTTTCCTCGGTGGGTGAACTTGTTGAGTACATTCCTCAAGTAGTGATTGTCCCTTTTCTCGATGCTCACGTGGAATATAGCAAAAAAAAGGTTGCTCATTATCAATATTGGTCTGCATGTCTCCTTTAGATGGTGAAAGCTTAATGAAAACGAATGTTTCAAGGCTTCAATTGTTTGCTCCATCATTGCAAACTTCTCATCCATGTTAGTTGAGTTAGCCATCAAAGCATTGACATTCATTGAAATTGGAGAATCCATTGAATTATCAGATTCACCAAAGTTGGAGCCAATTTGAGAAAGCTCTCCAAAGAACACGGATGCAAGATTGCCCCAGGTGTTGCAGTTACGACCATCGTATAAGAGTTGTTGTTTCTCACTGTCTCCAAAGAAGTGAAGTATTCAGATCCATCTAGCCCACCGTTCTTGAACTTACGCCCAGTAATCGGGCCAACATGACTGAGATCAGCAGATACGACATCAGTAGAGTCCTTGTATAAAAAATCACTACTCTTTCTGAAGGCCATTGTAGTAGTTGACTTTGTAGTTTCTGATTCACAAGATAAAGAGATGAAGAGTAGAATTGGCCCCATTGGGCATGCCAAATTTGTTCGCAACAAATTTCCGTAAGCGCTAAAAATTAATTGCAAGCAAAATAAATAAAAGAAAAAATGTGATTTTTTTTAATGAATCTTGTGAGTACAATTTTGTTGTTCTCTTGATTCTTTTCTCCTAAACTTCTTCAAGATTCGAGGGCCTTCAGTACTGTACTTCTCGAATTGTTGGATGATGTAGACCTCCTTAAGATGTGGTTGATCTCCAAAAACGTTGGGAAGTGCTTCGTCATTTCAAGTCGATCTCCGAGAAGAACTCTGTTGACCACTCTTTCGAAGAGTTGTGTAATTGGTGTTGTAGCTTTCTCCAATCCTTGCAGAATGCTTGTTGAAGAGTTTTCTTAACACCCTTAGAATGTCATATCTAGTCCCCATTTGTAGTTGTATGGGGTAGACAAGGTTGCTTATGATTGGACAAAGGATGTCATTTTGACACTTGGCAGATTGTGATTGGTTCTTGAATTTGACTGGACTACCACCTCATTTGGACACATGGCGCTGCCTTATTGGTCTTGGATGCCTAGTCACTGTGACACGTGATATGGGTTTGGGCTTCAAGGTGAAATGAACCTTAACTTTGAATTTAATAAAATGAACTTATTTATTTGTTAAGCTCAAATTGATCATTCAGCTTAAATGGACATGGATTTAATTCAAATTTTGTATGAATTTAATCTAATAAAATTTAAGTGTCTACAAGTAATAAATAAGATGCTTTTCTAGCTCTAGTTAATGACTTATTTTTTAAATAAGAAAAATCAGATAAGATCTATTTCCCAAAATATCCCTAACGACCCTAAAAAAGAAAAAATCAAATAAGATATATTTCCCAAAATATCCCTAATGACTCCAAGCAGCTCTAGTTGGAGAAAATGACAGTGGCTTATAATTATTTTTTACTCTTTTTTTTTAAAGAGAAAATGGATTTTTTTTTTTTATGATCTTTGGCCGTTTGTGTTGGATGAGGCTCCTCCATTACTTATTCTCTCCATTTTCCCAAGTTCCTACTCAGATGAAAGCCATGTGTCATAATTAGAAATTAAAGGCTGAGATTTAATTACCTAAATTAAAGTCCTAATCATGATTAAAATAACAAATAATTTTTTATTTTCTTTTAAAGAACATCAAATCCATATTTCTAGCTAAAATTTATCTCAGAAGTCATTTAAGAAAATCACTATTTTCCATTTGATTACGAGCTCTTCTTCTTCTTCTTTTTTTTAAAAAAGAAATTTTTTTTCCCTCTTTTTTGGTCATGCAAGAGTTCTTTAATTTTTTTTCTGTTCTTCTTTACATTTTCATCAAACATTAGAGAAAACTAATCAACAAATTTATTTTATTTTTTTAAAAAAAATGGATAATGTTTGCTTTTTTTCTTTCAATAACTCAAAACTGCAAAAAAAAAAAAAGAGAACAAAATAGAAAAAGATTTTTTCATTACAAAAAAAAGTAAAAAATCGTGTTAAAAAAAGAGAGAAATTTTAGATATATTGCTGAATTGGGATTATTTTTAGCTAGAATTATGAGATTGACATTAATTAGGAAATATTATAAAGAAATTATTTGTTATTCTAATCATGGTTAGGACCTTGATTTAGATAATTAAATCTCAACCTTTAATTTTTAATTATGACACATGGCTTTCATCCGAATAGGAACTTGGGGAAATGGAGAGAATGAGTAATGGAGAGGAGCCTCATCCGTTTGTGTTATAATTTTGATTTTTGAATATAGAGAGAATTGAGATTTTTTACTGTATGGAAATTTATTAAAATAATAAAAATAAGAAAATTTATTATAGATGTTTATAAGTATAATCATATCATATATTTATATAAAATAAAACCCTAGGTCCGCCTACGTGGCACCACAACAAATCAGGATTCCCTTTAATTTATTTTATTTTCAAAACTAGCCTTCCTCTTTCACGAAAAGTTGCGACTTTTATGAAAAGTTGTGACATTAATGAAAACTTGCGACTTATATGAAAAGTTGTGACTTTTATGAAAGATTATGACCTTTCTGAAGGGCTGCAACTTTTCCGAAGGGTCGCAACTTTTCCCAAAGAGTTGTGATCTTTCCAATAAGACACAATAAGCATTTGTTCACACTACCTTGTGTTGTCTATAAATAAAGGAATTTTCTCTCATTTTTAAAACAACAAAAATTTTGAACTTCTTCTGGACTGTTAAATATTTGTGTACTTTGCTCTTGTTGAGTGGCTCATTGACACCATTGTTTTTGTATCAATACACTGGTGAATAAAATTGTTCTATCCTGAGAAGATCTATTCCTTTAAACATCGGGTACTAGAGGGGAATAATTCCCTTAAGGGGACATTGTGCATTCAGTGGGCTCGATTTTTTCCATTCTGTACATTCTATTGATACAGATCCTGGTATGCTTTTTACAGTCATTAATTTATGTTTATATTATTAATTATTATTTTTGTGTACATTCTTAAACTTTGTTGTTTATCTGCAAAGTTATTGTTATAAGTATTTGTTAGTGCAAATTAAATAACAAACATTAATTGAGTATTTATGCAGGTTTTCTCTACTGAAATTGTTAAAGGTACAATAAAAAAATCCCTTACAAATCTCTAATTTCTTCATCAATAACGTCATTCCTTCACATACAAGGATGAGATTTTTTGTTCATTAAAAAAATCACTTGAGAGTTAATAACTTTGCATGCCCATATTTTTTAGCTTTTATATTATAAGTTATCTATTTTTACTAAGTTTTATCAGTGGGTATTATGAGTACTTTAAGGATTGAAAGTTGATTGAAGTGTTAGTCTATTTTTTGAGGTATGCTATTTCAAAACATAGGAAGTTTTCTAGTTAGAATGATTTGTTATCATCATTCAATATCTAATAGTTTACTCCATTTAATATATGTTTTTCTTGTTGTTTGTTGTCTACTTAAAATTATATTGACTATTTTCCGTTTGGTATGTATATGATCTCACTTGGACAAAGCTTTCGTCCTTTTAATGCTTTTCTTTTTTCCTTCTCATTCGACTCTTCTAAATATTTTTGGTGTGAGTTTGACTATTTTCGGCAAGCTTTATTTGAAGAATATGAAAGAAAACCTACTATAAATAAAAGTAATATCTTAAGCTACAAAATATATGTCTATTAACATAGATTTGTTGGCTTCATGTCCCAAGTTATTGCTGAGCATTTGAGTTATCTAGAATATTTTTTATTTTTTTCATGTTCAAGAATATTTCTTTAACATGAGTCTAGAATCCAAAATTTTGATCTACTTGTACTTTCATAATGCAACAATTATACTTACATATTTCTGAAAAAGTCGTAAAGTTGCATTAGTAAAGTATTTAGAAGGGCCTTCAGAGCAACAATATGATGAAGAATGAATTTCTGAAAGGGTCAACAATATCATTTTGTTGTTTTTCAAATTTATTTTTCTCCTTCTATAAATTTTGTTACAGTAACAAAGTAACAATAATGAAAAGTGTTGAACGCTTGACCTCAAACAAGTAGATTGTCTCTACAAAAATTATTTATGTTGTTGTGGTGTATATTTTTTATCGGTCTTAATTTAATTATAATTAATATTGATTATCGAAAATATTCACATATTTTTTTAACAAGGAGTTATTCTAACCATAAAATTATCAGATTCTATATTTTTCATGTACAAAAAAATAGAAAAAGTGATACTTCATCTCTACATAAAATTATCACTCAATTTTAACAAGACAATTATATCAACAAACATATATTATGATAAATTATGTAAAAGATAGAAACGATTAGATATCAAGATATTTTTAATCATTCATTTTATATTTACAATTCTTGAAATATGTGATAATGTCAAATCATTTAATTTTTGTTGAAATGTTCTTAAAACCTACTAAAATTCACTTTTTCCCTTTCTTATAATAGTTGATTATTGAAAAGGTTGTTCAAAAGCTTAGAAAGATTATTTATGCCCGCGTGAAGCGCGGGTCAATTACCTAGTGTATATATATAAGAGAACCTTAGGCCCGCCTACGTGGTGTCACCACAAACAAGAATTCCCTTTTAATTTATTTATTTACAAAACTAGTCTTCCCCTTTCATGAAAGTTGTGAAATATATGAAAACTTGAGACTTTAATGAAAAGTTGCGACTTTTATGAAAAGTTGTGATTTTTATGAAAAGTTGCGACTTTTATGAAGAGTTGCGACTTTTATGAAAATTTGTGACTTTTATGAAAGGTTGTGACATTTTCAAAGGGTTGTAACTTTTCCAAATAGTTGTAACCTTTCCGATAAGGCACAATAAACATTTGTTCACACTACCCTTTGTTGTCTATAAATAGATGGATTTCCTCTCATTTTAAAACAACAAAAAATCTAAATCTCTTCTTATTCTTCTTCTTTTTCACAATTAAATATTTATGTACTTTGCTCCGGTTGAGTGACTCATTGACACCATTGCTTATGTTACAGATCCTGATATGTATTTTATAGTCATTAATTTATGCTTATGTTATTAAGGATAAATGATAAGATGTAAAAATTTTCATTTTCCTTTACATTAGCAATGTTTGTTACTACGTAGTCTTGTATGTAAGATAATATAGTGTTTTGGTTTTAATGACTGATAGGTTTTAAGTATATTTTATAAATTTCATGATATTAAATTTCCGCGCAAAGCGCGGGTAATTTTACTAGTATAGTATATTTGTGTGTGTGTATATATATATAACAATTTTTTTTATTGCGGCCAATATGTTTAAGCCTTTGAAAATTAAGGGGTGAAGTAATAACGATGCAATTATACATTATTTAAGGTCAAATGCATGTACAACTTCTTAAACTATCTTGAAAATTTATTTAGATAGTTAAACTCAATGTTGTTCTAATTGAACCCAATATTATGTTCATATTCGTCCATACTCCATATCAAATATAAATAGTTGATTTGGCACATAACGTGGATTGCACTGCACAACATTTAATTGTGTGAATGTTCTCTAATGTAGAATATAATGGTAACATTATAATTTTCTGAAGACTTTTATTTAGATTCTAATTTATTTTTACACCTTCTCATTCTTCTATTCTTCGCTTATTTTTCTCTTTTCATTTGTCCAAATAAAGTCGACAAAAAGAATTTCCTTGTAAAAATAATTTTTATTTCTTTGTAATTCTGCTGAATTTTCTTTCATTTTTATCTTGTATACTTGATTTATGTCCATAAAAATTTTTATTATTGGAGATCTCGCAAGAAAATTCAGAAATTTAGGTTATGACACCTTAGTGCGAGTAGTGTTATGCTACATATGTTACTAAAGTTGCTATTGTTGGAGATCAGGGGCGGAGCCACGTACAGGATTTCGAGTGCTTGAGCACCCAACTCCAACGAAAATTGTGTGTATGTATATAGAAAATACTGAAAAATTGATATAACTTATTCGTGAGTACTCATAAACCAAAAGGTCTGATGGATGCTTTGGTTTACAAGCTGTGATGCCTTCAATTGAGGGTTCAAATCTTGGTCAAAACACAAACACAATCTACCTTACTGAAGTTTTTTCTTACATTTTTACTCTTCTTTTTATACTTTTTCACTGCTATTTCCTTACTTTTTCTTCTATTTTATTTTTAATTGCTTTTCTATTTTTCTATTTTTCTATTTTTAGTATTTTATTTACCAACTATACTATAAAAATACTAGTAAGCTTCTACAAGGAAACCCTTCTTGGCTAGCAACTTAACATTAAAGAAAGTGAACACCCATGACCTTAAAATCCTAGATCCGCCACTGTTGGAGATTTTATTCTTCAATTGAACCTTATGATAGTGTAAACTGCAATAGTATAGTTTCTCTTTTAATTGGTTAAGTTAAACAACTCTTCAACATTAACAAGTTTAGTTGCAAAATATATCTACTAGTCAACATTTTGCTATTGAAGTTGCTAATATTGACAATATAAAAGTGTTGATTTATGAGTACACTAGTGAAGGGATAAAGAATGCTACATGTTGTATACCAAAAATGATACTGTAAATCTTTAGTAACTGCTGAAATTTTTGAAGGAAAATGTAGTCGCGCGTATGGCTGAGCATTTTCTTCAATCTGTCAACTGAACAGCAGCAATAGCTGGTATTGCATCTCTCAATTTTTGAGTAAGAGCTACACGAACTGTCATCACAGAAGCAGCCGGTCCACTTAGCCTAACCTTAACAATGTAGTCGTTAATCTGTACAAGCTCCAGTTCTCCACCACCGGCACCTACCAAGTATGGTCTTATCTCTCCAAGAAGCTGACATTATTGGAAATTTCAATATTGGTGTCTAAATACTACTCATAATAAGTTAAGAATAATGGACTGATTTCTCATATAGTCACTCAACTGATAGTTATTATGTCAGATGATCAAGAGTCTGACTTTATGAGATAATAACTATTAGCCGAGTGAGAGAAATCAACTCAAGAGTAATTACTAATCATAAGAAATATTGTACCTTTTCAATATTTTCCTCATTTAACTCAAGACCAGTTTCAGAGTCAAGAATCTGTTCAACTGCCATTATTTCAGGGATTTTGTCCCGAAGACGAGTTTCAATTCCCATTTTAAGTGTCATTGTTGAACTTGGACAAGATCCACATGCTCCTTGAAGCTTAAGAATTACAACTAGGCCATCGATCTCATGTAGTACCACATTTCCTCCATCAGCCATTAGGCCTGGCCTGACTTGCTCTAGAACCTTCTCGACGTTTTCCTCAGTAAGTGGAAGGACACAACTTGGTGATACCACAGCACCTTCAGTATCAATAAACAAAATGAAGGAACAATCATATGATTAGTTACGGCCACATTAATAAATGGAACAGGTTTATGGGACAATAATAACAATTCCATTTACCATAACAACGTATTACTACCACATAACAAACTCAGAAGTACTAAGGGCGGAGCTAGAAACTTAGATACGGGTTCGGTCGAACCCAATAACTTTTTCTCAAATAGTGTATGTGTTAAGAAATTCATTAATACGTACACAATAAATTTTACAGCTAACAGCCCAATTATAAGCACTTGAAGTCGTCATTCTAGTATATAGAACCCATAGAGTCAAAATCCTGGCTTTGCCTCTGCTGTCAGTAGTTGTATTGATGAAAGGAGAGCTTAGTAAGATAGATTATGAGAAGAAATGGTATAAGTCTGATCATTCGTTTTATTGGGTCTTGAAAATTAAGTTACAATGGTGATACTATAGGAATTCACACACCAAAAAGAAAAGCTAGGGAGCTACAACATATGATAAGCTCGTATGCCGATACGACATGCAAGAACAAAGAAGAACTTAATTTAGTCAATGAAAGGACTCGCAAGATGAGGCAGCATTGAAAATTAACTCTGTTTAGAGAATAAAAGGCAATAACCGAAGGTTTAAAGAATGGAAGTCTTTGTATTCGGTAGTGATAGTTATTTCAGTTACAAAAGGAAAAAAAAAGTCGGCTACCTCTAAATTTACAGAAGCAATAAAAACATAATTGGATGAAACTGCATCATTCACCTGCATTTTTTCTTCTTTGTCCAGTTCGACCGAGCCCAAGGAAGTGTCTAACATGATATTGACCTCTTAGAAAAGAACTTTGCTTTGAAGAAAATGGGCTGCCTTGTGACACACAGTTCTATAAAGAGGTAATGGCAGCAACATTACGTCATGGAAAATGAAGAAATTTTCTCCAGATAGATATACACAATTTAACAGTGCAATCGAAGCAATCATGGAACCAGGAATTTCGCGAAAGGGGTACAAAATTAAATATACATACATAATAGTTAACATTTAAACTCTGTACACCACATAATTTTCCAGCAGAGGGTGTGCACAAGACCACCCTTTGCCTAAGGTGGCTCTGCCTATGAATCGAAGTGCAAATTGTGGAAAGGAGGTAAACAATGTACATGTCCATTGGATTCATATGTTTTATAAGAGTAAATTAGCTTCCTTGATTAAGGTAGACCAAAAGAATTTACATACGCAAGTATAGAAAAGCATAAATTATATCTAAGACTAAGGTATATGCTATCCTAAAAATATGGTAACTACAACATCATTCGCATAACGAGTATACAAACTACAAAGTACATTTGACTTTACTCTTAACAAACAGAAATTGAGTGGTAATACCTTTTGAAAGGAAGTAGAGGTAGGAGACAACCATTCTGATGACGCCACCTTGGGTTTGAGACCTCGCGTTTGTGTTGAAATTGCAAACATTATGTACTTCAGTATCACCAATAGTACTGAGGACTCATGTTTCTTGAGTATATTCCTGGAGTACATGGTTCTAGCTGAGTTAGAACTAGAAGTAGACTTACCGAGGAGCTGTGGCATACCCCCCTTTGTCAGAAATTTATACCAAGTATATATATAGATATATATAAGTAAAAAATTACTTTATATACATATATAATAACTTGGACACCCTTAACTAAATTCCTGATTTTGCCACTGCCTAGGAGGAAAAGACCAAGGTCTAAACCAAGAATATCAAATGGGAGATGGATTATTTAACACTAGTTTGCTTATACCGGAAGTCCGGAACACAATGTCCAAGTGAGATTTCTTTATGATTTCAATTTTTTCATGTTTGGTTGGTTAGGATGTTTTGGAAAATATGTTTTTCCCCGGCAAGAAAACAAGTTCCACAAAAAATGAGGAAATTGACTTCCCAAAGTTCATTGTCTCTTCCCATCACTCACACCCCCATAGTATTTCGCTAGAAAACACGCCCACCCCACCCCATCACACCCCATTGTGTTTTTCGTGAGATTACATATAAATGCTCGAGATAATATATATTTTACTTACTCACCAAACACTCGAAAATAAGTAAAGAAACTCAATACATTTTCCTTCATACCAAACACATCCTAAATCACAATTGATTTTACTTCTTACCCAACAAAATGCAATCCCTAATTTACAATACTTTCAACAATTCAAAATTCATTTGGTTATATCAAAGTTGATATCTTGCTAACTTTTTCATTCATTTATTTTATGACTAATAAAAATGAAATTTAACATTTAAAAGTATGTACAGTTCATATTAAAATGAGACAAACAGAGTAAAATCCAACTCCTGTAAAGCAAGCAAAGCAATTACATAAGAAAAATGAAATTGGGGAAAGTATGGATACCTGGTATCATGAGTCAGTAGAACCAAATTTAGGAGTTTGTTTTTTTGATTGAATTGTGATTGTAAGGTAAGGTAGTTATTTAGAGGTAATGGATGTGGTTTGGACACGTACGCTTTCACTCATCTCTACCTTGGTTTCTTTTTCTTTTAATCTGGGTTGGATTAATCTCAATTTGCATCACGTATAAAATTTATTTAGGAGAAGCATTTTAAATAGGCATAATACATAAAATGTCATTTAATTTAGTTTCAATTGACATTTATGTCCTCCAATTTTAGATGTACACAAGTAGACACATACGTTTTATGTGTCCAACATGACGTTTTGTGTGTATTATGTCATATAGGACTTATGTGTCTACTACTCTACTTATTTAATTTTATACAAGTTTAAGTGTTTATTATGATATTTGGTATGGTATATGGTATACAATTAAAAAAAAATTGGTATTCGGTACGCTATTTGATATTTAGAAATAACATACCAAAATATCGAATACCATATCGAAGTATATAGTTACATAAATATCATATATATTATTAAAATACCAACAAATATGCAACCTAGTATCAGTATAAACTAAATGTTTAGAAGTTGAAACTTTGACTACTCTATTTTAATTGAAATATATTTGTAGTTTAATTGATTAACAAAAGGAGTTGTTTGTACTTTATTTTGAATACATATTTCTACATGTGTAATGTGCTAGTATGATACAATTGAAACATTTTATTTTAATTGTCGAAGTCGTAATACTCTATTATACGAGTATATATTAGTCGAAGTAGAACAAACTACGGTTACCGATTTACCATACCGTAGAATACTGAAATCGAACAATACCGAGTTAAATTGGTATGATAATGGTATAATATTTTAAAAATTGAATACCAAAATTACGATATCGAAACTTTCAAATACAGTACTGTATCATACCATGTCCATCCCTAGTTGGACCCTATACTACATTCTCTTTGGGGGCGGAGCTAAGTGGGAGTTCAAAGGTTCGAACAAATCTAGTGGCTTTTTCGCAAATTTTTATATTTGTATTAGAAAATTAAGTAAAAATATATGTATATTAACTTGTGAACTTTCTAACAAAACTGATTAATGGCTCAGTGGTAAGAAAACTATCATGGAAATAATTACCATACTAAAGAATTTGAACCCCACCATCAACTACGAGAACGTCATGCTAGCACAAGAAACTATTCACGAAATTAAGAAGCTTAATACAGGAAGAAATGTGATTATGAAGCTTGGTATGATCAAAGCCTATTACATAATTTCTTGGCCTTTTACTTGCTTGGTGCTTTAAAGATTGGGATTCAATTAACTTATTATCAACATGATTTATGACCAATAATCAGTACTCTCTTATTATTAATGGGGTAAAATATGATTTCTTTCGTTTTACAGGGGATTAAATCATTTTCTCCTTCGATATGTCCATGATGGAGTAACCCATCAGTGGCTTTCTAAAGTTGACAATAATTTTCACTTAGGCACTCCAACTGAACTTTGTTCATTTTAGACACTTCATGTCATGTTTCAACGTGTCATTTTGATACTTTTTACTGACATGACATAGTAATTGTGATACACTCCTTACCAGCGTGTGGACAGTTTATTTGACCTATTTTTATTTTATTTTTTCTTCTTCTTACTCATTTTTGCCACCATTTTTTAAAACTTAAACTCCTTCCATGGAGAAATAGATATAATGATGTTACAACACCAAGAGATTTAAGTTTAAACAACTTTTCTTATTTTGTTGTCATTCTTCCTCCTCGAGATGTTTTGAAAAAAATCGAAATACATCTTTTTTTTAAAAAAAAAGTTCTAGAAAATTCTTTTAATAGGAAACTCTTTGTTTAGATTTAAAGAGCTTAATTTTATTTGAAGTTTCAAGTAAGACGAATTAGTTTTTGCAAAGAAATTGTGCTTTTGTAAATTTATTTATTTTTCAAATAGTTATTACTATGAAAATATTTTGGAGAAAGACAATCTAGATTGGGGTTTTGGGGGGGGGGGGGGGGGGGGGGGG
>NC_064287.1:5923180-5923977 GCF_019186545.1 Solanum stenotomum | reverse complement strand
GGTAGGGGGTTGTGGACTGTGGAAAGACAATCTGGTGGTGGGCGGGGTTGAGGATCAGGGGTGGGGGTGGTGGAGAAGACAACATATGAGCAAGTGGTTAATTGTTTTAAAATTAGGGAAAAGGGTTAAAAATACCCCTCAACTTTAGTTTATTAGTTGACTATGTTGGAAAATATTTATGCACAACGGAAGCATACTCGAATCTTACTACTTACATGAATAATAGATAACCAATATTGTTTATGCTAGAACACATAAACATACTGAAATTTAATTCGATAAATACCTCTTGAAGCGTGAACAGATACCTTCAAACGAATCCCCAAGTTAGACAGACCTTCAAGTGAATCTACAAGATAGCTATGGTCTTCTACAGTGATCCCAAGTTCACATCTGAACTCTCTCAATACTTGGGTGGGCAAGTATGAATAGAAAACTAATCAATCTAGGGCTAGAAGAATCCCTAATTATAGAGATTTCTTCACAGTCCAAAGAGGAGAACTAAACACACGTTATTTTTCTTCTTCACCAAAAAATACACGCTAGTTTTCTTTTTATAAGAAAACTAACGCCTCTCCCCTTTTCCCTTTAGAATTAGGATTCTGAGTTCTAGTTAAATATGGGCACTGGAGGGACCACAGAATTAATTACTGAGGCTTCCTATTATGGAAATAATTCCAAATAATTAATTTGAATTATTCTTACCATAATAAATTACAAATCATTCCACTAGAAATTCGTAATTGCACTCCTCTATTTATATTTCGTAATTCCCCATTAAACACTTATGTAATTCC
>NC_064287.1:5893538-5917366 GCF_019186545.1 Solanum stenotomum | reverse complement strand
AACAAAAAACTTTATACTTATAAGAACCGATGATTTAATCCTCTGTGTATAAGCTAAAACTCTACACACTAAATCATCTACTATATAAGTAAATAGACACCATAAACGAATATATGATCTATTAAAATTGAGCAAATATTTATTCTATAATAAATATTATTTCTTAACACATGGTTAATAGTATATATCCCAACAGACTATACCCCTGCCGTTAAAACGAAGTTAGTTTTACCCTTGCCGTTACTAATTTCACCATATATACTCCTCATTTGACGGAAAGCCCCGAATTGACTCAAATTAATCCGAATTAAAAACCATTCCCCAATTTAGACCCAATGCCCCGACCCCTTTATCTTATAACCCGTATAACCCGTTCCCCTTTTAGCCATTGTAATTTCCTTTGATGTTGTAGCTCTTGTGTTGTTTTCCTTCCATGGTTGATACCATTGGAGCTTTGCATCAGCCTGAATCATTGGTTCCTTTGCCTCCATCACCTGATTGATTTCTTCATTCCTCATTACTTCCATATGACCATATTGTTGAGCTGCATTTGATCTTACATCTTTTGTATTGACCTGCATTCCAAAAGAGAAATTGGAAGAGTTCGATGGCTCCCCACGATCAAATACATCAATTTAATTATTTCCTTGATTCAGCTGATCATGGGACTTGTTCAAAAATATAGCTTGAGCCTTCTGATTCTTGTCCAACATGCTTCCTTAAGCCTCTATGGTAACATTCACATCAATTTGGATTTGCTCATTAGTTTCCTGAGTGGTGGGGTTACTAACACTGTCCAGTTATTCTTTTTTGTGTAGATGTTGAGTGTTAAAAGTCATCGGAGCTCCGGCGACTTCGTCGGAATCCTCCTTGCCGGTGTTCCCACCATCCATCTTACTTGTAATTTCTATGAGATGTACCTCCAGTTGAGGGGAGTAATCCCCACTAGTTGAATCTTTACGAATTTCATTGGAGGTGACCCAAAATTGAAAGCGCAATCATGACGATTCTCAACAGAATTGCCTTTGTAGATCTCTTAATTGGCACGATGGAATCAATTGATTTTTGCTAGAATGTGGATCATGGGTAGGAGAATCCATTTCTCCATCCCAATCAACTCGAATCAAACCAGCTTGGTCCAACTTGAACACTTATGTTGATGCTTACCATCCATCAGAGTTTTTTTCTCTTAAAAAGCATGAGCTCTAGGTTTGGGTGTTCATGTTGACTGGGAAGGAAACTAAGGAGAAGACTGTTGGGTTGGGGCATTGGGTTTAAAATGGGGAATGGGTCTTTTTTTTTAAATTTGGGTTAATTTGAGTCAATTCGGGGCTTTCCGTCAAATGAGAGGTATATATGGTGAAATTAGTAACGACAAGAGTAAAACTAACTTCGTTTTAACGACAAGGGTATAGTCAACTAATAAACTAAAGTTGAGGGGTATTTATGACCCTTTTCCCTAAATATTATTTGAATAAAAAGTTCTACGTGTCATTAAGTTATTTGTTTTTTTTTTCTACTCAAAATTCATTATTTAAAAATTATTTTTAATATATATGTCACATGTCTTTATTTAATTTGTCATTTTGACACGTCATCGGCGAGTGTGTTATACACACCTTACACATTTGGTTGATTATAAAAAAAGTGTCAAAATGACACATCAAAACATGATATGAGAGGTCTAAAATGAATAAAATCTAGTTAAGGTGTGTAAGTAAAAATTAATGTCAACTTTAAGAGTTATCGATGGATTACTTATAAGTTATAAGCATTATCCCCCACCCCCTCCCTCCCTCCCTCCTTTGACATAAAGATAATAGAAAATCAATATTCTTGTTCATATGAGTATGAACAACTAATAGCAAAGCAATAACAACTATGTAAATGGAACTGTAACAATCACACTAAGATGCAATCACTTAAATAAATATAGTAAATCATAAATGATATCAAATAGCAAGAGCCAAGGACCATATGAGTAAGCTATACTACAACCAACACACTGATATAGACTACCATCAAATCAAATACTACATGATTAAGTTAGTAATACCTTTTATTGTTACTGCGATCTCCAAACCTTTTTTTTTTTTAATCTAAAGTCGTAAGTTAAATTTGGACTATACCATATCTAATCAGAACAAGTGCAAGAAATTAAAAAGAATTCAAATATTCAGATTTCATTCATAAAAACAATCTGAATACATATAACTAAACCTTTCAATGATTCAAATGTAAAACACAAAATTACTTTTTCTGGCACTTGTCCTTGATCCATTTAAACCCCAATGAAGTTCCACTCTTCACCTTTTTTGCACCCACCACCGCCGCAGCCTTCGCCTTGTCAGCCCCCACCGCCGCCGCTGATTTCGCCTTCCCAAAACTCGCCGATGCCACCGCCGTCACCTTCTCCATCTTCTTACCACCGCCGCCACCGCCGCCGTTTTTTCCTTTGTTCCCAAAATCTTCATCTACGACGTCGTTTTGGCTGCCCCATTGATCAGCCCAACTGTTCCCGTGACTTCCCATTCTTGAAAAAAAAGAAGAGAAAAATCAAATCTCTATCAACCAAAACAAGAAAAGTTACAAATTTTGGCAAAATTCTAGCAGAGATTGGTAAAGGGACTGATGGGGTTTTCAAGATTTCAATGGAAAACAACCCATAGAAAAAAAAGTTAGAATCTTTATCAATCAAAACAAGTAAAAGTAACAAAATTTTTGAAAACCAAAAGAGACTGGTCAAGGGACTAATGGAGTTTGCAAGATTTTAATGAAGGGAACAACCATAGAATCTTTATCAACCAAAACAAGAAAAAGTTACAAATCTTTGAAAACCCAAAAGAAATTGGTAATGAACTGATGGGGTTTGCAAAATTTTAGTGAAAACAATCCATTGAAAAAGCAAAGTTAGAATCTTTATGAACCAAAAACAAGAAAAAGTTACAGATCTTTGAAAGAGATTGATAAAGGGACTGATGGGGTTTGCAAGATTTTGATGGAGAACATTCCATAAAAAAAAAAGTTCGAATCTTTATCAACCAAAACAAGTAAAAGTTACAAAATCTTTGAAAACCAAAAGAGATTAGTAAAATGACTGATGGGGTTTGCAAGATTTTGATGAAAAACAACCAATAGAAAAATATAAGTTAGAATTTTTATTAACCAAAAACAAGAAAAAGTTACAAATCTTTGGAAAAATAGAGAGATTGGGTAAAGGGACTAATGAGGTTTGCAAGATTTTAATGGAAAACAACTCATAGAAAAAAAAAAGTTACAATCTTTAGGAACCAAAAACAAGAAAAAGTTACAATCTTTGACAATAAAATAACAATTTGTGATAACCCAAACACTAAAACTTAACAGAAATGAGAAGTAGAAGAAAAGATCAAATTTTTACCAGAGATTGGTGATGGGGGTTGCTCCAAGATTTTTTTTTTTTTTTTGTAAAATGTGAACAGAGAGGATAATAAAAAGGACCAATTGTAAGAAGGAATTTAAGGCAGCTAAGGTAAACGCTTAGCTGTCAGGATCAGGAATCTTCTTATACATTAGGTTTCACAAAATTAAGCCTAAAGTTTGGTACATTTACACTTTCACTCCTTATATTATACTTCTATGTGTACTTTCAACCTCATACTCTTAATTTTCAAAGGTTTTAGTATCGGAAAAGGCCAAATACCTTTTGTATTATCACAAATAATTAAAATATATCCCTTTTATGATATTCAATCGAGATAAACTCCTTTCATTATAATTTGATATAAGTTAGTTCTTAATTTTGATAGATGACTTAGAATCAAATGAGTCAATCTCCAATTTTAACAGTTTGGACCTATTCCATTTCCCTTTGAGTTCTTTTCTTGCATCTTCTTCTCTTTTCAATGTAGTTGGTCTAAACATTTATTTGACATGTTCTATATATGAAGTATATTTTTTCTGAGCAATAGTATTTATTTATTTATTTTCATAATTGATTAACTATTCTTCTCGGAATAGACAATGATGTATAATGTATCATATGTTTTTGTCTAAAATAAGGAATTTTCTATTTTCTATCTTCTATTTTAGAAATGACACTTTGGGTGTAAAAACAAGAACATCATGGGAATCCTAATATATTTTCCCATAGGACAATTTGACTTCTATATTAGCAAAGACATTTACCGCACATTAGGAAATGTGTAATTTACAAATTGGGGTATCATCTAGACTTTTCTTCTTTTCCTATATATTGCTTATTAGTGAACACCTTAAGTTTTGCATATTGATTATTTTTTCTTACTATTTCATTAAGGAAATCAAGATTTTAACCTTGGATTTTGATTTTTTTTTTGAGAATTTGCATAGTTGGACCAAATAATTAAAAGGTATTCAATTTTTATCTTTCTAGCAGGCTCAAACAATGCAACATTATACCTTTGTTTTGCAAATGAATGTACATAGTATAAAGAGAAAACACATAAAAAAATCTCTAAACGGTCACGTTCCGAGCCAACACCCTGAATGTGGCCGACACTTGAGAATCATTGTTGGTCCATAAGCGAACCCTTGGTCTGGCTCATTACTCAGCGAAAGAGTTACTCAAGTAAAACAAAAACCTCAACTTAAAAGATTTAACTCAAAATGTCTCAATAGAACTTAACTCAATGCATATCTGGAAATACTTAATTAAGTATAAGTGATCAACTCAAAGTTTCAAACATTACAAAAGAAATGATGAAAGACTCCTCAATTACTATTGTCTATAAAGCCTCTAAATAATACGATGGATGTCGGGACAAGGACCCCGACAATCTAATAACAAAACCATAATGTGAATCCCTCCGGAAAGCAAGGAGGCTCATCAAAGCTAGCTGGAATGCAATGGGATCAACGAAGCGCCTGTTGATGACTCTGAACACCTGTATCTGCATCATGAAAAGATGCAGATTGAATGACATCAGTACTTTGAATGTACGAGCATGTAAGAGGAAAACTGAAAGTAGTAGATAACTGAACTGATATTGTGGGAAGAAATACTCATCTCATCTCAACTCAAATGTGAAAGCAACAATAAAAGATATAATATATAAAGCTTTTAAAACAGTAAATATCAACTCAATATGTATAAAAATACAATAAATAAACTCGTTACTCTTATTTGGGGGATTCTCTAATCGAAAACCATCACTATCAACTACGTGATGATACAATGTCTCGCCCACGCTTCCAGAACGTAGCTGTCCTATACCTTGCCGGAGTATAGAACTCCTCAAATAAGTGGATCTACTAAGCTATGCTTAAAAGAAATAAGGAATCATCTAAAAAGTATGACCCTTTACCCATATTGGCATACATGATTTATGAGGATTTTGAGATGTCTAAACTCATCCCCATATCGGTGCTCAATACTACTCTCAATAATATATATAACTTATTCTCTTATATTAAAACATAACTTTTCCTCAATTTGAGATAATTACTCAAAAGATCCTCTTAAAAGTGGTAATGCTCAAGACTCCTCATAAACTCATTTAGAAATCGATGTTTCTTTCATTTAAATGTAAAAGTATTACATACTCGGGAATACTTAGTTCCCTTATACTCATTTTGAAACATGAAAGAAAACTCTCCTCATTCTCATACTCATTTACTCAAGTCTTAAAACAAGTTATAGAAAAGTGTAAAAGACTTCTCAAAAAAGACTTTCTTGAACTTTCCTCTTAACTTTACCTTAATTTGAAAATGTGAATTTAAGAGCTATGATTAGGATATATAGTATTTCTCAATGATTAATAAAGGCTTAGATAGTTAGTAATAAGAAGAGAGCGAAGACATAATTTGAAAGGACGCATACGAGATGAAAAATGTAGACGAAAGTGTAGAAATCTCACGTAAGTATGGAGAAATCAAGGATTGTATTGATGATCAATAATGTTGAGTTACAAGCTCCTTATATAGGAGAAGAGTCCTATTCTAGCTATACTAGGAATCCTACTACAATACAAATATATTATATACATGATATCCTAGTCGACTTTAACCTCCTACACGATCCAGTAGTTTAGTCGTACATAATTTAAAATTTAGTAGTCTAGTCCTAGTATGACTCTAATTCTAACTCGTCAGCCTGCTTCAATGGACCTATTCCTTCGACATGTTCCATCAGTCTTCAAGCTTCCTTCAACACTTCCCCTCAAGCTAGTTAGTGGAGGAACTGTAACTCCTAGCTTGCTGCGAAACCCAGAAAAACCTGCTTTGTTAAGGCTTTGGTATGAATATCAGCTAGTTGATCCTTAGACTTTACAAACGGAGTAAGAAGTTGTCCTCTGGCCACTTTCTCATGAATAAAATGATAGTTCATTTCAACATGTTTGTTTCTAGCATGCATAACTGAATTAACCGTCATGTACAAGGCACTCATGTTATCACAATACAACGTAGGAACAGATCAAAGAAACACTCCAAGGTTATGAAGAAAATACATGATCCAAGTCATCTCTGCCGCAGTAGAGGCTAGTGCTTTATACTTAGCTTTAACACTCGATTGGGTTATTGTGGTCTGTTTCTTGGAGGTCCAAGAAATACAATTTGCACCTAGGTAGATGCTATAGCCTGTAGTTTATCTTCTAGTGGTGGGACAACCTCCCCAATCAGCATCTGAGTATCCATACAACCAACATGGTGATTGTGAAATAATTCTGAGTCCAAAGTATAGAGTACCTTTGATGTACCTAGGAATCCTTTTTACCCCCTTGAAGTTGTTCCGTGTTTGGGCTTTGCATAAATTGGCTTGCTAAATTCACAACATGGGTGATATTAGGTCTTGTGAGGGTCAAATGCTGAAGGCTTCCTACTATCATTCTGTACAAGGAGACATCTACAAAACTTCCCACAACTTCATGCAAACCATGTTTTTGAGCCAAAATAGTGGCTATAGACTTTGCCAAAGTCATCTCTGTCTTGGCCAGCAACTTAACAACATACTTGCTTTGACTTAAAGTGAATTCCTCATTCGAAATACTTCACCTCAATTCCTAGAAAGAAGTGTATAGGGCCAAGATCTTTCATAGCAAAATCCTTCCTAAGTTGTAGAACCAACTCTAAGGCATGTGATGGATTACTTCCTGTGACAATAATATCATCCACATATAACAAGAGAAATATTTTGCCTTTGTGAGTTTGCAAAGTAAATAAAGAAGGGTCAACCTTACTACAAATGAAACCGAGGTGTAAGAGATACATGCTAAACCTATCAAACCAGGCTCTTGGTGCTTGTTTAAAACCATACAGTGTCTTTTTAAGTAGACACACATACTGAGGATATTGTGGATCAATAAAATCAGGGGGTTGCACCTTCTCTTGTAGGAAGCCATGGAGAAAGGCATTTTTGACATCTAGTTGTCTAATTTTCCACTTTGAACTGACAACAATGGATAGAACCACCCTAATTGTCGTGGCTTTAACCACATGACTAAATGTTTCTTCAAAATCTATCCCTTCAAGCTGCGAGAATCCCCTTGCCACAAGTCTGGCCTTGCACATATGTACTGTTCCATTAGCTTTCAATTTTGTCTTGAACACCCATTTGGAGCCAACCAAGTTTATACCAAGGGATTTGGGCACCAAAATCCTTGTCTTATTAGTATGTAACACATCAATCCCTTCCTACATTGCTGCAAGCCAATGAGGTGACCTTAGTACTTCCTTAGTAGTATTTGGTTCTCTCAAATTTTTTGTGTTACTACAAGCAACAAGTGATAAGCGGTGTTCCTTCACCTTGTGCCTGGTGATCATAGGATGCCCCTGTGATGTAAGAAGTACCTCAACTGGTACATCAACCAAAATAGTTGACTGGAGTGTAGCATTGTCAGATTGATGGTCAACCGGTACATCAACTAAAGTAGTTGTTTGATGATGCTCATTGACTGGACTTGTAAGTGTAACATGTTCCTCACTGCCACTAGCAGATCCAAAATCTGCAGCTGGAGTTTCAATACTACTGTATGGATCATCATTTTCAACCTATTCCTCAACATCTGATCCTGTGCCTGAGAGGTCAATAGTACTCTCATCATCAAATAGTATATGAGTTATAGTAGAATTATCACCATTTATGTGTGGACTAGCAACCTGTACTTCCCCTGAATTAGAATTATCATGTGCCTGCAGTTTAGAGAAATATTCAACAAAGGTAGCAAGGTGAGGTGAGACATCATTGTTAGTCTGAGATTGCTTTGGAGATACATAGGGTAATATTGTAGCGACCCTTTCGAAATAATATAAGTCAATAACTCACGAGATTTATGCATATATTGTACTCACACTAGAACAAAAAAAATGACATAAAAAAAATATTACCAACTTCCAAGTACCCAAACTAGGTGGTTCATGCTTTACACATTCATTCAAAATTAGTGGTAAATTTAATATATTACAAGACTTGGGCTTACACACCCCAAAAGAACAAAACATAGAGCCATACTTATATTACAATCCATGGTGACATGATCAAATTAGTCTTCAAAATTTCATGTAAATATACAACACATAGATCATGTACAAATCCCAAGGTTTATACAAAATATAGATGCCTATATGCAAATGTGATTTTCCTTAAGGCTCTCAAAATTTCCCTCTCCAATGGCCAGCTTCATGCATCCACTCGCCCATTCCCTACGATAGAAACAACTATCGCTAAGCATATAGCTTAGTGGTGTAAAACTATAGGTTCAGAGCCATCAAATTCACAAAACTACCCTTCTCAAGTCATGGGCAGCATAATCGAAATACAATAATTAAATCAAGTAAACAATATAATAAGAGTATCAAGTTCGACATTTAAAGATCAAAATGTCAAAAACGCTCATAGCACCATTTTCCAAGAGATTCAATAACAAGGCTCGCCCAATATATACATCATGTCGTCACACCAAGCACAAGTAGTTATCAAGAAGGGTCAAAATCCAATAATCAAGAGAACCAAGAACCATATTTAAAATGGCTTTCTAGTTCGTACTTAAAAATGGACAACTTCTATTCATAAGACGGACTAAAAATCCAGAGTCAAGATGGCAAATGATCCGAATCAAGAGGCATGCCAATAGTGACAAAGTCACAGCCACAAAAAGGACAAGGTCCCAACAAGAGTGCCAGATGATCAAACAATCCATACAAGTGGGCGAGTTACACAAGCGTCTTTAACTTCTCAAAGGATACCAATACAACAATGCAACGTGACAAGAGTAACCAAGGTACCAAGATCAAATTTAATATATACTAGCAGTTAAAAGAGTGCAAATACAAGTTTATACACAAACCTCGGTGCTTTAGCAAAGAAACAGTCCAATACAACTTCAAGAGTTCAAACAGTAGATCACAACGTATCAAGGTCCTCAACTTGTTCACGAGTATATACAACCTTAAAAAATACAATTAAATAACTTCTTTAGTTTCCAGCAGCTCAATAATATTGGTGTAAACCAGAATTATCATCACAAATAAGCTTAGCCTGTACAAACACGACTATGCTCCCAAAACAGTGATTCTGGCCAGCCTAGTACCTTATGTTGCAACTTAGATTTGAAAAGAAAAACGGCAAAACTAGACTTTATAACCTTAATGAAAGATGTAGCTACACCTCTTAAGGTTGCAAACAAACAAGAATCACCGTAAAATATATTTTTTTATAAAAAGATATATTCAAAACACTAACAGATGTCCATACAGGATTTCAAATTTCAAAATCTGGACAGAACTTGTCCTATGTTGCGTCCCATTTTTCGATTCCATAACAGCTAAATCAGAGTTTTACATAAACATAAAAGTTGTAGGTCTACGAATTAGCTTTCCAAATCATATTTATTCACTGTAAACGGAGTTCTAGAGGACGAGATATGCATAAATTACCAAACACTACCCAGCTCATGAACAAATTTCGTCACTTACCGAAAAGAAGTGTGTGTCTCGAATTCCAGCCAAAAGAATCAAGTTTTCTCCTGTGATTTTGAAGAACAATCTATTTAGATATGTTTCTAAGGTTCTAAGGCTTGAGGGAAACGAAATTACTAAAGGAGGGGTGAAAATATATAGTCAAACAAGTGATGTTTATCCCTTGGGCAGCTGTCCTTCAAAGGTGCTGCCCAAAAATTTGTGTGCTGCCCAAAATGCATACATACACACCTATATATATATATATATATATATATATATATATTCCTCATCTCCTTTTAAAGTTATACATAATTTTAATTAGAATATTACCTAAACACCCCATCACAATCCCTTAAATTACGATCACAATTTATGTTAAGCAAGTTATCAATTATCACAACATTTCAAGTTCCTAAAATGAGAGTAAAACATATTGCAGTAATTAAGCAATGGTAAATCGACATGCGACTCTTGGTTAATATTTAGGGGTGTTACAAATATGTTTTCATCAAACACAACATGTCTGGATATGTAAACCTTCCTTGTAGAGGGATGATAACATCTATATCCTTTGTGTAAGCTTTTGTACCCTATGAACACACAAGGGTAAGTCTTTGGACTGAACTTGTTGCTACCCTTGATATATGGAAAACATCTACACCCAAACACTTTTAGGCTGTTGTACAGGTTGTTCCCCATACAACTTAACAAATGGAGTCACCATCTTTAGGATTGAGGAAGACAGTCAATTGATGAGAAATACTACAGTGAGGAAAGCCTCAACTCATAGAAATAAAGGTAGGTTAATATGAAGTAGTAGAGTTAAGCCAGTCTCCACAATATACCTATGATTTCTCTCTGCAACTCCATTTTGTTCGGTTGTGTTAGGATATGAAATACGTCTCACAATGCCACCATCTTCCAAATGCTTGATGAGGTCTGTTTGGATAAACTCACCACCTCCATCACACTGAAAAATCTTAATCTATTTAGAAAATTGTTTTTCCACCATTTTCTGGAATTTTAGAAAGACCTCAAAGAATTCAGAGTTTTTTTTTAGTGGATAAATCCATGTATATCTCGTGTGATCATAAACAAAAACGACATAATATTTTATATGTTGGGAAGATTCGACAGGAGCAGGTCCCCATAAGTCACAATGGATTTTCAATAAAGGTTCTTTCTCAATTTTATTTCTCAAACCAAATGGAAGTTTACTACTCTTTCCCAACTAACAACTAGAACAAACAATAGGCATTTTATTCCAACTACTAATATTGATGTAACTATTACTACTCAAAACCTTTAAAGACTTCAAACTAGAGTGTCATAATCGTGTGCAGCAGTTAACGCATAGAGATTGTTATCTTTCAAAGCATAGAGTCCATTCCTTTTAGATCCCTTGGCCAGCAGTGTCCTTATCCTCTTGTCCTTTACAACAAAGGTAGTTTCATCAAATTCAAGAGTGCAACAATTATCCTTTGCAAGCTTACTAACTGAGAGTAAATTTTTATTAATCTTAGGAACTACAAGAACTTCTTTTAACTTTAGACCTGATCCGGATATGTTCCCAACATATGTTATGTCTAACTTTGATCCATTCCCAATAATGATTTTATCTGGTCCATTGTAGTATTTAAGATTAGTTAGGATACATGAGTTATGTGTCATATGGCTACTTGCTCCTGAGTCCACATACAAGGTGTCATCAGTAGTGTTTTGTAGATTAGTAGCAGCCAATGCTTGTGGTAGCTCATCTGTGGCTTGGTAAGAGTAATCCCACCTGCAAAATACTTAAGAGCAGTTTGGTTATTCCTACCACAAATATGACATACAACAACATTGTTCCTCTCATGACTTCCACTTAAAGTACTGTTCTGAGGACCTGGTCCGTTTCTCATGTTATAAGAACACGTTCCTTGTCCAACAGGCTTGAAGCCTCTTTCTCTAGAATTGAAGTTATTGTTTCCTCTTCTTTGAGAGTAGTTTCCTCTTATCCTGCCCCTTTGGGCAGAGAATGTCATGTTATGGTTTTGTTGGGGAACTTCTTCTTCATCTTCCCTCATATCAAAACCCCTGAGAGCATTCACAAATTGATTAAGAGTAGGATATGGTGCCTTACCTAGCATGACAGTCCTGAAGGTCTTGTACTTGAGACCTAGACCTCTAGCAAAATTAATCACTTTTTTATCTTCATCTACAGGCTTGTGAATGGCTGCAAGGCCATCACATATGCCTTTGAATTCCTTAATATATTAGTCAATTGTTTTGGTTCATAGCTTCACACTTTGCAGTTGTTGTTTGAGTTGGAACTCCTTATCTTTTGTTGTTTGAAGATAAGTTTCTTCCAAACATTCCCACATCTCCTTGGCAGTTGAGCAGCCTACGATTAGGTACATGCTTTCTTCTGTCAAGGTGCCTGAGATCCAACTCCTTAGCAACACATCCTTCTCCTCTCAGTCATCAACAATGTTGTTGTTTTCTTTACCCTTCTCGCCTGCTACAACTTTCTCAGTAGTCTGTTCAGTGGAACATGTACCTTTAGGTGGTTCTGTGATGAGGTAAGTTAATATCATCACTTGAATCAACTGAGACATTTGTGTCCTCCATATAAGATATTTCGTTGGCTTAAGTTTAATGGAGCAGGACAAAATAAGATGATGAAGTGAAGAGGTCGAAAGAGTGTTGGTAAAAGGGGCCATTGTGGTTCGATATTGTGGCTGTTTTGGTTTTGATCTAATACGTTAAAGAGCGAAAAAGCTTTATTGCTCTGATACCATATAGAAAATCTCACGTAAGTATGGAGAAATCAAGGATTGTATTGGTGATCAATAATGTTGAGTTACAAGCTCATTATATAGGAGAAGAGTCCTATTCTAGCTATACTAGGAATTCTACTACAACACAAATATATTACACATGATATCCTAGTCGACTTTAACCTCTTACACTATCCAGTAGCTTAGTCATACATAATTTAGGATTTAGTAGTCGTGTTTTACTATGACTTTAATTCTAACTTGTCAGCCTGCTTCAATGGACCTGTTCATTCGACATGTTCCATCAGTCTTCAGACTTCCTTCAACAAAAAGGGGCTTGGCACATCAGTGACACGTCGCGCCAGGCCTCAAAGTACTAGCAGTACTTTGGGGCACACTGTTGGCGCTATGGTGGCGCGTTGTCCCAGCCCCGAGCCCAGAAAATCTGACGAATTTTCTTCTCAATTTTTGGTTCTAACTTGTCTAGACTCGATTGGTTTCTTCCAAACTCACTCTGATTCATAAACCCAACACAAATAATCGAAAACACACTCAAATTCTATCAAGAATAACCACACATTCGCAAAATCCTCACCTCAAGAACTCAACAAGACTCCATTCTTAAGGAATGAAGTTAAAACCTCAAGAACTTTGTCAAGAATCTCAATACAACGATTTCAAGAACGAATTCATGGAAGAATGACATGTTTGGCATGTGGGTGAACAAACCCAACACTATGAGACACTTACATACCTCGAAAGAACTAAGTTCTTGGCGAAAATCCTCAAACCTTGAATGAACGCTTGAAACTTTCTTCTTTTTCTCCTCTTGAAACCCTTCTCTCAACCCTAAGCATTTAGGAATGAATGAAAACTGATCATAATCAGTTTAGACCCCTATTTGGGTGAGAAAACGTTTAGGCCTAGTGGGGGTAAGGAAAATCCAAAATATTCTTCCTTAAAACGGATGAAATGCCTTACATAGAGAGACTGCACTCAAACAGGCCTAACTTCTTCATTCGAGCTTGAATTTAGCAAACTCGGCGGTGTTGGAAAGATGACTCAAAGACCTTCGACTTGATACCTCATGGGCCACCTAACTTTTTATCTGCTGAAAGTTATGGTCGTTTGAAGTTGACCCAAAACTAAAAACTAAAGTTTTACTTGTACGAATCTCTAGTTGACTTTTCGAAGTACGAGATGTTACATGAACTTGGCAGCACAAATTATTTTAGCACATAAACTACATAAGCATTCAAATACACCCTTAACATCTTTCAAGTGATTTTTTTCAACTCTTCCAACATCAACCCAATGCGTGTGGAAACAACTTTCGTTGGCACGTTAATCATCTAGTTTACCTTTTAAAGTTTAAAATATATATATATTAAATCCATTTTGTCCCTCCAACGGTAATATCTGACCGGGACCGACCCAATATCCATTTGAAGAACAATCTTCACCTTCAAAGAACCTTAATTTACTCTTTTCCCTTACCACCTCAATCATTTGAAAATGGCGATCCTATTTCTTATCTTTTTCATGATTCATCTTAAATCTTAGCTCTTAAACCTAAAAGTTGAATCTTTGAAGAAATAATTTTTCTTCGAGAAAAGGTAAAATTCAAACTTATTCTTCTTCATCTATTATTTTAATTTTTGTTTTCTCCCTTTTCCTTATTGTCAGTTTTTTTCTTGCACAAAATTATGGCACAGAATGTGATCAATTAACTTGACCAACCATTGTATGGAAGAAGATGATCATACTACGAAGAAAATAGTTTATTATAATCATGGACTTGTGGTACGTTTGAAAATATCTTGGACTTCAAATAACCCGGAAAAATGATATTGATCATGTTCTTATTATGGAGTAAAGAATATTTGTTTCTTATTTATTTAGCCGATTGAGAAATTTTATTAAGCACTAATTCCTTCATTCTTTTTCTTTATTGAAAGGTCTTGATCTTGTCACTTTTGGATCAATTAACAATAAAATTTATTTTGGGATAGAAAGGGGATATGAGTTATTTATATAAATACCAAAGAGCTCACGGATCGTGTACTCTACTCTTTGAAAATGATTTTTTAATGGATATAAGATTATCATAGTATTTATTAAAATTTTGGAATAAGATGATTTTAAGAATTAGAATCAGCAAGTCATAAATTATTTTCCTTGCTATTGAAAAAAAATGAATAAGGCATAGATATCCTTCTAGACTATGATCGAAATCACAGAGACACATCTAAACTTAACTAAGGTCCTATTACCCTTTGAACTCATTTTTTTCCATATTTTTGTGCACTTTTTGTGCTGACGTGACACCTTCAACCACCCAAGTTGGTTGTCTTTGTACACACTCGCCTGCCACGTGTGTAAATATATATATTTTTTTAAATTAAAATTTTTATTTTATTTTTTTAAAAAAATATTCTTATTTTCTTTATCTTGTATATAAATTAAGTTAATACACATTTTTTTTACCTTGTATCGATTTTTTTTCTTTTTACCTTTATTCATTGTTTTGTTTTCTTTTATTTTTCTATTTACTCTTTTTATTTTCTTAGTCTTTTGTTTTGATTTGATTTCAAATTTAATTCAAAATGTCTTGTATTTAAAATAAGTGAAGAGGATCAAATAAAATATAAAAAAATTAAAACGTTAAAATTAAAGGACACATTTTTTTTAAAAAAAAATGTACAATTTTTTTAAAAAATAATAAAAAGTGAAAAGATGATAAATTAATTTAAAAAAAGTTTAAAATGAGAAAGAAATTAAAATAAATATTATACAAAGAAAGAAATAAAAATAATTAAATATATATAAGTTTTAATATCAATAAATATGTATACTAACTGATTATAAAGTTGTCAATTAAAAAATGACATGTGTCCAATTTGTGCACTCATCACTTGCCTTCTAGAGAGTGTGCACACTCACTATGCCAAACCGGCATTTACGATGTATTTATTCTATTCTAAATTAGTTTAGAGGGTAATAGGACCCTAATTAAGTTTAGGTGTGTCTCTACGATTTCAGTCATAGTCTAGGGGATAGTTGTGTCTTATCCCAAAATAAATAAATAAATAAATAAGCTTATAAATTAACTAAGTACCAAAAGAATCCAATCCAAGGATACATATATTTTGAAGAGAGAATATTGAAAACACCCCTGAACATAGCGCAATTTATTAGTTTCGTCTCTGAATTATTGACATTCTTAAAAATACTCAAGTATTTGGCTAGTAACTTAGATATACCCCTGATTTACCACATGGTATAGCAAGTGGTCTCAAACTCTTGTAAGAGCATGAAACTCTTAATAAAAGACCGAGTGAAGTGTTGAAAATACTTATAAACAACTAAACTTGATGAAAATTTAGGGGTATAAATATATTTCACTCATGTTGCAAGATTGAAGGTGTATTTAAGTTCAGTTAGTTAAGTAAGAGGTGTTATTAAGGCCGTCAATGTTTGAGGATGAAACTAACAATTTGCGCCGAATTTGAGGATGTTTTCAATATTTCTCTCTTTTGAAAATGAATTTTTTTTACTGGATAAGACTATCATAATATTTATTTAAATTTTGGGAGGAGATAATATTAACAACTTATAAATTATTTTCTTTACTTTATTAAAAATAAATAATTAAGTTTTTATATTAAATAAACAACAAAAAGTCCAATCCAAGTTGATACACGCTAGTTTGCAATATTATGAATATTACCAAATTTTGATATATTCAAATACGTCCAGATATATGTATTTTTAAGATACTAACTTATTCAACAACTAAGAATTATGTCATATATTTCACTAGCGTACTTCGAAAAGAACAACTAATTAAAGACAAAAAAGCTCAAACAATTTTTCATAGACAATTTATTAATGGGATAAGACACAAATATCATCTAGACTATGACTAAAATCTCATACACACCTTAATTAAACTAAAGTCCTATTACCTTTCTCGAATTCATTTTTTTTATAATTTTGTACACCTTTTGACTTATGTACGTGAAAAACACAAGTTTAGAAAGCTGACAAACACTACATAATATTCCAATATTATTTAGCAACAACAACAATCCTTCAACAAATACTAATATCTTATTTAATAAACTCAACCTTATTGTTCCAAGCCAATATCATTGACAACACAACATGGACAACCATTATTTTTCTCTAGCCAAATTCTAATACAATTAATATGAAAAATATGAGAACATGACATCTTTGTAGATTTCAGATCACCAACAAGCCTCCTTTGGCAAATTAAGCAATTTCCACCACCAGAAGTTGATGGGATGATCATATCATTGATATATTGATTAAACAATATAACCTTAACAATTAATTGTAGTGTTGGTCGACCATCAATCATCACTAAGCAATTTTTTGACTTATTGGACAACTCAAAATTCAAATAATTGAATATCTTTTCGCAATTAAAATCAGAAGCATCCCAATTCTTCAGTACCTACAAAATAAATAATCAGGATAAGTTCTCTAGACTTAAATTATTTCTAAAATAATGTATTAACATCGCACATATATATACATACAGAAATGCAGTATTACTAAAACGTGCTAATAAGAAAATAATTTCATATAAAAGAAATAAATTGAATTTAACATGATGCGAAAAAATAAAATAAATCTTTAGCACCTTGAATATGATTTTGCGAGCCTTATCTTTGTTCGCAAAATCATCTACTCCCATGTTAATAAAAGTTGAGAATTTCGGAGTTTTTACTACCATGTTAGGATCGGATGATAGCATTTTCGAATTCCAATTATGATAAGTAATGCAAATGAACTTGATTTGAATGAATTTTGGCTCAAAAGAAGAATTGAAACCAATTTTTTGGATTGGTTTTTCAAGTTCATAAGCAAATCTTAGGTTTTGGTAAATGTAAACCTCCATTTTTTTACTGTAAATATATGATAGTTCTAAAAATAAGTCTACAGAAAGATGAACAAGTTTAATTTTAGCAAAAAATATTTCTATTATATATACTATTTTGGTCAACTTTCTCATTATAGCCTATAATAAATTTTTTGCCTTATTAGGATTTATTTTAATTTTTTATCTAATTTTAACTAGCTAATAATGAGTTACCAAAGTGTTGCATATGAATCTGATTAGATCATAAGAAATCAAATCATAAAAGTAACTATTTGATGAATAGTTATGGTGTGTTAGCATATGCATGTCGTTACTTATACTGAGTTATACATCTACTTTTTTTTCCTAAAAGGAAGACAGGTGGGGCAAGTTCTCATTAGGTATACTAATTTAGCTAATTATTAAATATATATATATATATATATATAACATGAAAGTTCTTTAAAATGTTGATTGAATTTTTTTTGTGCCTTATTAAATTATCATTTACTATTTTTCTTAAACTTATCTTCATAATATTTAAAATTAAAGAGTCTAAAATATATGATAAAAGAAAAATATTTAAAATTAAAGAGTCGTAAAATATATGATAGAAGGTATTAGGAAAATTAATAATTAAGAAGTCCTAAAATATATAGTAAGAGGAAAATGTATGTTAAGAGATAGATTAGGATAATTAATAATTAAGAAATCCTAAAATATATGGTAAGAAGAAATATATTTTAAAAAAATAAGGAGTCCTAAAATATATGGAAGAGTTCTAAAGTTTTTTGTTATCAATATAAATGATGGTTTTTTTTTATATTCTTAGGTCATTCTTTATTATACAAAATCTGGAAAAGGTAGCAAAATAATAACATTGTCATTTATATTGGTAAAAATTTGTCCACACCCAATGTATACACCCACTATAATTAGACTAACCACATAAGATAAGTTAAAATTTATTAGCAGTCTTATTTTAAATTTAAAAATAATAAATATTTTTTGAAAAGGAGCCTACACATATCAGGTTAGTTAATTTCTCATCTATCTAAGCACATATGTATACTGAAAGAATAATTGAGAACAATGCTTGTCAAGTTGAAAACAAAATACTCATATTTTTGTCTTGTGCATTTTGGAAAAAACGCTTTGTGTGTTACCGGCACGGCGAAAAAGATGAAAGGCAAAGAAAATCTAGTAAGACATCATGTACTCACAAGTGTCCTGTAATGATAAGTTTTAAGCGTCAGTTGCCCAATAGTCCTTTCATGATAGACAAATTTGTTACAGAGCATGACCATGAAATGGCTTCACCAAAGAAAAAACATTTGTTAACTGACGAGTTCCTGACGTGTATGTATTTTTACTTGTGCTTTCTCAAATTATAGTATAAAAAGATGTTGAATTACAGAGATTGATTTATCTATTTTATAGACGTTTCTTGTTCAAATTACTATTTGGGAGAATTTTAGAAAATATTGAGTATTAATTTAATTTTAGTTAAAACCTTGTAAACAGAGAAAATAATTTTTGTTTTTATTTTTTGAAATAGGGTGAAAGGTGTTGGAATTTTAACTTCACTTTATATTTTTACACAAAGTAAAAGATTTTATTCTGTAATTTCTATTTCTCATAAAAGTATAAATACCTCTTACGATTATATTTATGTAGTATTACTGGAGTTGAATAATTAAATGCACTCCTCTCGATTATACAATTTAATTGTCAAAATAGTAATATTTAAGAACCAGAAATATGTACTTGAATTAAAACAAGCTTTCGAGAGTAAGTCCCTTTCGGTTACCTTACTTGTTATAGCTAATTGTTACACTATTTGCCTCTCCCGAGTACAAATAAGTGCATAATTAATTATAACACAAAATGGATAGATGCCACAAATTATAATTCAACAACCTGATCAATACTTCAATTAATAGTATTACTTATTCTGCCTCTCTCGATTACAGAGTTAGTAATATATTAATATGTAATATAAGATAGACAAGCGTTAGTTGATAAAATAGCATATAACTGTAAAGCGGATAAAAATTAAATATAAATTTAGGCTCAAGTACGTGAAATTTAGGAATAATACTTACTATTATATAGATATATCAAGATTCATCTTTTCCCCAACACAATAAAAAATTACTCCATACTAAGTTTGGCGAAAATATTTTTCGTCATTAAATAAGAAAATAGAAGAAATATTCGAGAGGAATAATTCCGCAACTTGATTAAAATCAGGATTTGAATGTAAAATAAAAAATTGAAGAAGAAAACTATTTGAAAGTCTCACCCCTCTTCAGCTGCTTACTGAGATTTCTATTTATAAAAATAAAAGTCTTGTTATAGTACTAATGTAATTTTAAGCTTGTTACTCCACCTAAAACCTTTCAATCATATTCTTTTTCTTCTTTTTGAATGCATTGGGTCCCACATAGTTGCACCTTGTGTATTTTTGCTTCTTTTTTTTCATTTTCTTTGAACTTTTCTTTTAATTTGTGGGTCCCACATAGTTTGTTTATTTTGACAATAGCAACGTTAATACTTTTCAATTTGTCGCATATTTCTTTCTTTGTTGTTGTTCTTATTAAATCGAGATATGCTCTGCAAAGAAAAATAAAAATCTTAGTATTGAATTTAGAAAATAACGTAGTTGTATATGATATATTTTTTTTCTCATCAAATACCCCATACTTGAATATTTGCTTGTCCTCAAGCAATGAAAGATAATATTATAATGGCTAACATAATATATATATATATATATATATATATATATATCTTTTATATAAATATAATAATAACTTTGATAGAGAAAAATCGACTAGAAAGACTTTTTGAGTTTAACAACTTTTAACCATACTCGTATTTATTAATTGAAAATCGAAATAACAATACTTTTAGTCCCAATGTGTCTTACTAAATGGAGAGAAATGTTCATATATCACACAATATATTGATAGAACAAAGAAGGGTATATGTAAAGGAAAATCACTCATTCTCAGCAAAGAAATATCTCATGTCACCGAAAATAGCCATAAGCTTGATTATTATGTGATTCTCCACTAATGTAGGAATCTTTGAGTTGAGATCATGCAGGGCTTTTCATGGTTGTAATGTAGGCTCTGTGATAAGTAAGATATATACGGATAATATTGACTCAAACTCTGTTTAGATACTGTATTTCACTTTCCCTTTTAAGCATCATTGCTTTTCATCTTCCTTAAAAACTTTATGTTGCAAATCCTTCGCTCTTTCTATATATATAATATTTTTTTTTATTTTTTGTTGTTTTTTTACATGACATAATCATTATGTCGTGATCTCGAAGGATCAACAATCTTTGTTCAATATCACCCATTGCAACTTCTTTTTTTTTTTTGAAGTTCTTAAAGGGAAGTAAGGTGAAACTAATAATAATTTGCGATAGCAAGAATGGTTTAGATTTAGAACTTTGTGATGAAGAAAAGGAAAAAAAAGAAGAATATATTTTTCGACTCGATGGGGATAACTAGGGATAAAAATTATCAAGTTAGGTCAATTCAGATCATTTTAACAAGGCTAAACAAAGAAGGCCTACTTTCATGTCTCAACTCAAAATCTACCTAAAATTTCGCCTCAAACCACATTCAAGTCAAGTTCTAGATTTTCCAATAAGCATGAGAACTAGGTAATACATACTAACCACACAATACACTTAAGACTAAAGGATATATTATTTTCGATAATCAATAACTAAGTATGAGTTTGGAAAGGTTGTTATAAAACTCATGAATCATACTTGGTTAACTCATTATTATTTTTCTTTTCTTTTTTTACAATAGAGTAACTCAAAGTCCTAAAAAAAATGTTCGATTCAAAATATTACGACCATGGCAAAGAATCGAACCAAAAATCCATGGAAGTACATGCAAGATTAATTTTATATATATATATATATATATATATATATATTATTTCGATACAACCACTCATGGAAAACAAACCAACAATCGAACAAAGAAAACTTATTTCGTTACCTCCCCACACTTTAAGCTTTACATAGTCTCGTATGTAAAAACCTCAAGTGGGGGTTTCAGTGCTCCGCATTCCTGTTGTCTTTCAGTCCACGACAAACTTGGTATAGATCAGAAAATTCATTACCATGTTTATTGTTGTCGATATTCTTACTGTTGCTAGCCGTATCATCTTCCACCTGTTTGGATTGAATGACATGCATATTCATAGCTTCGTCAAAATTAAAGAACTGATCACCAAATGCCATTGACTGAGTGGTGCCATGTTCTGTGTTGAATTCATTAGGAACAGGTTCTGTTATTAATGTTGGTGGCGCCATTCCTTAAAAGCTTAGCTGTTCTTTTGAATTTTTTTGACGTATGTCCTAAATCTGCTCCGATTGGCATACATTTAAATATTGAAAATTCATATCTTGAACTCCAAGCGGCGGATATAAAGTTTGTGTGTCTAAAAATTGTGATATATATCCTGCGTTATATATAGAATTATTTACGGGGTAGGAGAATTGTGTTTTAAATGCATTAAAATCTTCTTGCATATATTGTTGATGCATAATGAGTTGGCTAATTTTTTCCCCAACCCTTTTCAACTCCGCAGAGAGTGATGGACGCTCTTTCTTTTTTTTTCCCCCATAATTATTGAAGGTCCTGGTGTATACATAGGTCCCACACATGGTCCTAATTGATTAAGACTTGTCCATCTAGACAGATGAAGAAGTCCCAACGAAGGTGATGGTTTCTTTCCCAAAACGTCCTACCAATTTCGTTATAGTTGTTCCATGGTATAAAGTTTTTAATGTTCTCACAGTTCGACAACGTACCATATTCTCACTAATTATCCGTCAAATTAATTGTGAATCCATTTTCTAGTGCATATAACCAAGCCCGTTTCTCAATTCTTACCTCACCAGAATTGCGATCTGATTTTAAGCGGTCATTAAAGAATAACATCCATATTTTTGCTAACATACTGAGATTTCTAGTGGCAAATCAATCCCTTTTTCCTTCACCGTCAAAGTGCTAATCCATTCCATATGGACACAGATGTGGAGTAAAGATATCAAAATTACCTTCTTCAAGTAGCTCTTGAAATACATGGTCATCACATTGTGGAGTATCATATAATTCATTGATGACTTCTTTATTGAAAGGGATGATATTACCTCGAACTGTAGAGGTGAGGTTTTCTACGTCCATGTTGGCGTAGAACTCTCGAACTATCATTAATGCTGCTGCTCCAGGATTTTTGGCAAATTTTGACCATTTTAAGCGTTCAATTCTTACGAGCACGTTCATGATTTGGTTATTATCTAGGGACGAAGAATCAATACCTCTTTCATCAATAATACCACGACGTATATGTCTAAGGGCCCACTCCATCGCTGTAGCCGATATGAACTTACTCTTATCAATTTGTGGTTTAATATTTTGATTTGGATTATGAGGTAAGTTATCTTGGGTGATAAAATTACTTTCATCCTTTTCTATCTCCATATTGTTGTGACAGTCAGAAGAGCAAATAAATTATAAAGAAAGCAAAAAGATAAAGAAGTACTACTGAGAGATCTGTAAAGTGAGTTTTATATATATTTACTAGATAAGCCCAATAATATAAATGGTATATTTTGGGGCTAATAACCGAGTTTTTGAAGCGATTGTTTGTGTGGATAAAGGAATAAGTTTTTTTATCACAAACTTGTACTTTCTTTGACGCTATTTAAGGCATAATAAGACTACCAACATACAACATTTTTGAAATATTTTATGTTGTCAATTATCATGATTTATAGTATTTTTACGATAGATTCACTTCAAGAATCGGTGGAATTTTTTGTATTTTTTTTCAAAACATATTTTATGTTGTCAATTATCATGATTTATAGTATTTTTACACAATTTTTAAATATAAAAAAAATAAGACAAATAAATTAAAATGGACCCAATATATGTTATTTTTGTTGTCTCAATTTATGTGACACAAATGAAATTTGGAGAGTCATCGAAATTTTCATATGTTTTTTAAAAATGTTTGAAGTTATTAATTATTGTGATTTATAATATTTTTATGTAACTTTGAAATAATGTACATTACTGGTCACTTTGTCCTAATTTATGTGATATGGATAAAATTACAAAATTAACCCTTTTAAAATGTCTTTCAGATATTTTAAGTTGTTAATTATTATTATTTATAATACTTTTTTGGTAATATTAAAATGATATGTGCTATTTTTT
>NC_064287.1:5890313-5892724 GCF_019186545.1 Solanum stenotomum | reverse complement strand
AGTCCCAATCTTAAATATTATATATTATATTTGGGCCTAAACTCTCTTTTATAATATAGTAGAAATATAGAATATATATATATATATATATACATACATACATAGTCTATATTATTTTAAAAGGGAGTTTATGCCCAAGTTCTACTATATAATAAATATAATATATAATATTCAACAAACTTCCTTTTAAAAGTTCCACAAGTATAATATATAATATTCAAGATTGGAAAAAGTCTCAATCTTGAATATTATATATTATATTTGGGCTTAAACTCTCTTTTATAATATAGTAGAAATATTATAGTAAAAACTTTTAGGAAGAGATAAAAAAAGAAAAAACAAATGGCTCAAACTTTTATGAAGAGGTAAAGAGATAAGGAAAACAAAAAGTAATTTGTTTTATTTGTTTTTTGTTTTTACAATCGTTTTCTATTGTGATATGACTTTGCTGGTACTCAACTTTTTCCATGCATATTTGTACTTATCATAACTTTTGCTTTCCTTTAAGGAAATAATTACTACCATGTTTTACCCAGGTGTTTAGAATATTTTTATAGAAATTTGTGGAAACATTCTCTTGTTAAGGAATGTATGCTAATTGAATATTCCCACACAAATACACACAAAATATATATATTACTACTTATTAGAAGTGAGAGTTGAGGTGTACCAACACTGCACTATTAAATTGTACAAAAGGGATCATGAATTGTACTATATATGTTTGACCTACTTTATTGTTGAATCAACATGTGGATTGCATGTGTTTCAATATTTTAGATACAAATAATTCCCTACAATTTTCAATGTCTTCACTATTCCAATTCTCTCTTTTTTTTTATTTTACTCCTATTTAGAAATGGGAGTTTGGGAGGACCAACATTGCACTAAAGAGTTGGACTAAAAGCTATAGAAATTGTACATTGAGGCCCACCAAAAAGATGAACTATTCTTTTTTTCTACTTTCCATTCTCCCCTTTTACTCTCTTTAGTTATCTTTAATCTTAAATTTTTCATACATCTTTAAAATATTTTGAATTATTAATTATTATGAATTATAATGTTTTGATTTTTACGTAGTTTACAAATATATAAATTTCATTTTAAAAAAAATTGAAGATATCATACGCAAATTTATGGTCAAATTTATACTATTTGATTCTTGAGAAATAAAAAGTGTCACATAAAATGGGACAGACGAAGGATAACTCTCAATTAAATTTATTTCACTTTTTAGTTTCCATTTTTAACATAATTTTTGAAGTTGGATTTGCAGGAATTCTATAGTAGACCCATTTAAATTTGACTTTTTTTGTTTTAAATTAGAGAACTTGGCCGCACTTCACACGATCATTAAAATTAAATATTTTTGATTAATTTTATATTTACTCTGTTGTTTAATCATAATATTATTATTTATTTTAATAATATGAAGATTGTGAAAAAAATAAAGCTTCACAAATTTTACATCTATTAAATGAGAAAGAATATATTTTTTATCAAATAAGTTAAAATATATTTGCTAATAACAAATTCTTCCATTGCATGAAGTTGATCCTTTAATATGTAATATATATTCCGGTGTATCATTCTCCTTAAATGTCTAAGAAATATCTCATAATATCAAATAACACTGTAATACTTCCTCTGTCCCTAATTACTTGTCCACTTTTAAATTGACACATTTATTAAGAAATCAATAAATGACATAGTGAGTTTATCATTTTACCCCTATTAATTATGAAGTAGATGAAAAGTTCTGCAATTTTCAAAGTAATTAGTCATTTAATTGAGGGTATAATAGGTAAAAAAAAATGTTCTTTCTTGATTTGTCAAAATGGACAAGTAATTATAGACAACTATAAAATGAAAAGTGAACAAGTAATTAGGGACAGAGGGAGTATTAAACAAATGCATTAGCAAATGAAATTTATATTAAAAATATATTGAATGATGACGTAATGATACCTTAATAGAATTTCCTATCCATTTAAAAAAAAAACAAACTTCACCCTTTCAATTTCGTTATTTCTTCTTATTTAGTAGAAGAATCATCATTTATTATATTCTACTCCACCTTAATTGTACCATCAGAGTTTTAAGAATAAACATTAAATTTTAAATCGAAATAAAAAATAATTGAAAAATGACAGAAAAAATAATAATAGTATATGAAAATTAAAATAAGGTGCAAGAAAAGCCTTTTCACGATAATTTTTTAAAATATATTGATAACAATTAAAATAAAGCTGTTATTTTATCTTTAAAATTAAGTTTGATTGAATTGAATTAGTACAATGAGAAAAAATATTAAACAAATAACTTTTTAATGTTATTAAATGCATTTTTTTTTAATTGAGTAGTAGGTTAAAAGTTCCGAATTAGGATATTAAAATAATATCTTACTCTCT
>NC_064287.1:5829571-5887814 GCF_019186545.1 Solanum stenotomum | reverse complement strand
ATATAACTAATTTGATTTACACTCCAAAATTCATAGGTGTCACATAATTTAGACAGTAATTCTTCATTACTCAATATATGTAATTATATCAATGACATATAAATTGAAATAAAAAAATTACATATTTTATTTGAAAATCACGTAATAGTACTATAAGGTATAATAATTAACAACTTAACATATTTTAAAATTTTAGTTGACTCTCCAAATTTCATATGTCTCATGTAATTGAGACAGAGAAAAACATATATTGGTTTAAAATTAATAAAAATATTATAAATTATAATAATTAACAACTTAAAATTTATTAAAAAAATTCTTTAAAAAAATTTAGTTGGCTCTCAAAATTCAATCGGTATTACAATAATTAAAACATAGAAATTAACATAGATTAGACTCCTGCTAACATTTATGTTTCCTTTTTTAAAATTTTTTCTTTTATACTTTATATAAATAAATTTTTTATGTAAAAAGTATTATAAATTATAATAATTAATAGCTTAAAATATTTAAAAACATATAAAAAGTTTTTGTTAACTTTCAAAATTTCATCTATACTACATAAATTGGGAGAAATATAGATATATAGATGTTTTAAGTTGCTAATAATTGTGAGTTATAGTACGTTTTATGTCATTTTCATATATATTACTCGCTTTGTCCTGATTTATGTGATACAAATGAAATTTCAAAAGTTAATGAATTTTTTATAAGTTTTTTTTTAAAATTAACTTGTTATTTATTGTGATTTATAATATATTTACGTAAAACATACTCTAAATAAAAATAATTAGCAACTTAAAATATATAAAACATACTAAAAAATTGATTAACTTCAAAGTTCATATGTACCACATAAATTAAAACAGAAACAGTAACATATATTGGGCCCCGTGCTGACACGTGGTCCCATATCTAGTATATATATATATTCTACTATATAATAAAAGGGAGTTTATGCCCAAGTATAATATATAATATTCAAGATTGAGACTTTTCCCAATCTTGAATATTATATATTATACTTGGACATAAGCTCCCTTTTAAAAGTTCCATCTTGAATATTATATATCAATCTTGAATATTATATATATTATTTTAAAAGAGAGTTTATGCCCAAGTATAATATATAATATTCAAGTTGAGACTTTTAAAAGGGAGTTTATGTCCAAGTATAATATATAATATTCAAAATCTTCAATATTATATATTATACTTGGGCATAAACTCCCTTTTAAAAGTCCCAATCTTGAATATTATATATTAATCTTGAATATTATATATTATACTTGAACATAAACTTTCTTTTAAAGTCTCAATTTTGAATATTATATATTATACTTGAACATAAACTCCCTTTCAAAAGTCTCAATCTTGAATATTATATTATACTTGGACATAAACTCCCTTTCGAAAGTCCCAATCTTGAATATTATATATCAATCTTGAATATTATATATTATACTTGGACATAAACTCCCTTTTAAAAGTCTCAATCTTGAATATTATATATCAATCTTGAATATTATATATTATACTTGAACATAAACTCCCTTTTAAAAGTCCAATCTTGTATATTATATATTATACTTAGCATAAACTCCCTTTTAAAATAATATATATATTCCATTATATATAAGCGAACAAAACATGGACGAACACATCATTTCTCTATTGTACCACAAGTAATAAAATTTGTACAAAGGAGATTGCAGAGGTAATTTGAACGTTTTTTTAATGTGCTGACAGGTGTCTTATGGTAAATAAATTGTCAACACGTGTCCTAGACTTACTTTGTTTCTTTAGTGAATGAAACCTTATGTGTGACTGATCCCACAACCCTCGCCTTCTTTGTATTTTGTTTTTCCTAATTTTGTTCTGATTTTCGATGGGTTTTTTTTCTTAAGTTCAGATGGGCTGGAGAGGAAATGAATCTGTAACTTCTTATCGGTGGATAAATTTCTTGGGTTCAACTTGTTTGAGGTATATTTGTTGTTAATTGTTCAGCTTTAGTACAGTTTTATTTTCTTATACATGTGAATGTTATTTGTTTTTCTTTCACTTGTTTTTGAAAATTATTATCACCCTATTTTCTTCGTTGTTTGACTGACAGATAGTTTTCGATTTTTTTCGTTGACACAAAAAAGAACAAAATTCTTTTTCTTTGTCTTGATAACAGAAAGTAGAAACAGAAGGAGAGCATACAGAGAGTGGATAACATTACCATAGACAGAAAATGATTCTTAGTACTCATGGCATTTCACACTCCAGGTGTTTGATGATATGCCTCAGATAGCTAACATTTGTTTTTTTATTTGTTTTGGTGAATTTTCAGAATATTATGATAGATTGTGTAACCATTCCAAGGGTACGTTGTCATGAATGAAAATCTAAAAAGGTACATTCTTTTTTTCGACTGAATAACCTTGACAAAACAAATATTATGTGATAGAAGTTTGATATGTATGCTAACAATTGTTCTTGATTTTTACATGCATTATGTCTTTTTGGTGAATTTTGTGTTCGTTACCAACTAATTTGACTCAGTCTCTTTAGGTTCGTGTAGTTGGGGAACTTGCCTCCTAAATTGCTTTCACTCAACTCGAACTTATAAAAACCCTTCCTCATCTTGATTCATGGAGTCTTTATCAGTGAGTAAAGAATATCTATGTTGCTCAGACTCTTTGAAAATGTCAATGTATGTGTGTTGAATTCGCCAAAAGTAGTATATTTTCTGTGAATCCAACACGGATGAGGCATCAAAAGTAAAGAGTCTGCTCAACTAAGAATAATATGTCTGCATAAGAACTTTTGTAAAATGACTTTTTAAATAAAGCAGGTGTCCATGGTTCAAATTTTTCCTTAAGGAGAGGTCAAAGAGATTATTTTGTCCTTTGTATGCTAAGTAGATTACCGTGTATATTTTTCAGGTTCATCATTTACCACAAAGTGTTCTTTTTATTTTTTGGCAGAGAAGACTTCTTACGACAAAAATAGTAAAAGTTAAGTAAGTATTTCAATTTTTTCTTTCATCTGTCCTGTTTGTTTTATCTGATCGCTATTGATGTTTCCTCTCACCAATTTATTAAAACATGTTTATTGGAATGTGATAGTATTTTTGGGTGTTTCGATTTCTCTATATTATGGTCTGTTATTTTCTTTCAAGCATAAAAGTTCCTTTACATATAACATGTTTGATGAAAGTTATGTTCAAACTGTTAAAAGAATGATCCATTAATTCTTAGTAAATATGTTCTCAACTTTTGTAACATCCTAAAGCAATGGATTACAAGTGTTGGTGAAAGAAATAAAAGGAAAATGACCTCTTCAACTTCAACTGAACAAGAAAGTATAGTAGTAGTAACAAAACTTGAAACTTCAAGCAAGGTGCTGAAATTAGGATCACCGACACCACTTAGTTAGCCAAATTTCAGCTTATAAAGTTTGCCTTTCATGTGAGTTCTTTTGACAACATTCGTAATAACCTCTAATGTAGTCATATCCTTGGCTATTCTTTGTTCAGTACAACTATCTATTGACATTCTTAGTTTTCTAGCTATTATTATGACAACTTGAAATTTATTGTCCTTTGTGGAAATTGAAGTGCTCGAATAAGAGAATAGTTTCAAAGCTACTGGAATCGTGAGGTATAAGATAATAAAATTTGAAGAAGTTTAAAGAGTAATAATAATGGATATATTTACTCATCAAATGAAAGGACAAAGCTCCTCTAAATATACAATAAAGTTTTATGACAATTTTCTTTTAGTCTGGTCTATTTTCATTTGATATGGATTTTCAATAGGTAACATTGCCAAGTAATCTTTCAAGTTCGCTGCAATTTTATGATTGTGATGATATTACTCTAGATAAAACATGGCTTGAACTATTTATAAATCATATAAGAAGATATATAAATAATTAAACACTCATTTGTTCTCTTTTTGATGTTTCACTTCAGTAAATATGATGAGATCAAATGTCACTAACTCTTTTGTTTTTATTTCAAAAAAGACATTTATTTTAGTTGGGATGTTTTTATTTGGTGAATACAAAACTAATACTAAATATCAGTACGAAGATATCATTAGACAAGTCTGCACCATGATTCTATACTACTATGAAATTACCTATGTTTTCAGTAAAGAACATATCTTTTGCAATAAAGTTCTCCTTGGCATTTTACCCTATAATCTTTTTTTATAGTATTTGAGTCATGCACTTATGAAGAAGTATTTTAATTCCTAGAGAATGTGGGAAGTGTCAAATATGATTTTCATAAGATAATTTTAAGATAAAATATTTTTTCTTAAAAATGCCAAGTTTAAGGGGAAAAATAACTGAAGAAAATTAATAGGAAACATATGAAGAGAAAGTGTTACTGGAAACGTAGCTGATGAAGAAAGTGATGGCTACAAGAGAAAGAAGAAAAAAAGTAAGAAAAAGAAGAACTAAGGGACAAATAAGAGGTATTTGTGTGCTAAATATTATATGCTTGGATATCTATTGCTTCGAAAGAAACTTCGGTCAATTAGCCATTGTTGAATTTATCTTTTTAACCTTGATTTGATTCCTCTGCATTTTGAATAGATATAGTTTGACAATAGTTTCCTAATTAATTCCATTGTCCTCCTACTTCATGAATGCCAATCGTAGGAAGCAACCTGCCTTGCTAGGAATTTTTTACCCTTGAAAAGAAAACCCTCTTTAGTACATTCACTATTAGCTGGTATTTGCATTTTATCCGAACTTTGATTATTCCTGTTAAAGTCAAAATAATGTTATTGGGGATTCTCTGTTTTTTCTTTAGCTTTCGTTGCTTGAAAATGTGACATTATCGTCTTTGTGACTTCTCATTAACTGGTGAGCATAACGGGGGCCGAGAGCAATATTTCTTTATTGGGATGGAAGATTAAAAAGGGTTATTGAGAATGCCCCATTCTCCGTTGAGGATTTGATGCACAACTATTCAGTAATGAAAAAGAGATCATTTGAGATTAATTTTCTGTGTTTGATGTTTGTCATAACACTTGCTGATTTTAAAATATAAATTGTTGCATGCAACAATTGCTTGCACGACTGCAACATTGCCTATTTCTGAATTATTATTCGGGCGGGGCTCTTGAAGGCTTCCTTGCCGCGTGTGACGCAGGAAGGGGTTCCCCATCTGGCCCTTTTACCCTACTGGGAGAGAAGCACAGCCGCACATTCCCAAGCTCGAGGTTGCGCCGCACAAACATTTAAGGATGCTAAAAATGGCTGATTTTGAGTGTACAAACTACTTCAATCCTGAAAAAGAGCATTATCTTTCAAGTCAAGTTGTCACAGTTTGATAAAGAGTTTAGAACATCTACTAAGTGCTACAGATTCTGGAATATGTATTGATCTTTGAAGCGCAAACTGCGTCATGACAAAAATGTTTGCAGGCAGAAGTCCTAGGAAGGTACTAGCGTAACTTTGGAAAAAGTTCAAGTGCTTCTTTGTAGGAGAAAATTAATTAAATAGATCATGTATAAGTTAATTACTATCAATATCTCATGAATTATCGTTTAATTCAGCTTGTTCTAAGAGTGTTTACAATACTACAAGTGTTGAAAAATTGAACGATAGATTGTAATAGCATAATATTCCTAACAACTTCTTAAGCGTTCTTCTTTCTTTTTGTACAAGTTATTTCTTATGTGTTGACATTTCATGGATTTTGTGTATAGTTTGCAGCTTGAATGAACAGAATTTGTTTTTGATCAACCTGATCATCCCTTTCATTAGAATATACACACAACTTGAATTAGTTGAACTTTTGCAATTGGTGGCTTATATAAACTGATTAATTAGAACACCATAATTGTGTTGGGCCCGTGCTCAGCACGGGTCATGCTCCTCTAGTATATATATATGTCACAAATGGAAAAGTTTCAATCAAGGAAACAACATATATCATTTACAAATGACTTAAAAAGCATTAAAAATTACAATAATTATCAATTTAAAATATTTAAAAGCTATATAATAGTATAGGTTGACTCTCAGAATTCTATCAGACTCACATGTATTGGGACAAAAAAAATAACACATATCATTTTAAAATTACCAAAAAAGTATTATAAATAATAATAATTAACAACTTAAAATATCTGAAAGACATTTTAAAAGGGTTAATTTTGTAATTTTATCCATATCACATAAAGTAGGACACAGTGATCAGTAATGTACGTTATTTGAAAGTTACATAAAAATATTATAAATCACAATAATTAATAACTTAAAACATTTTTTAAAAAAATTGAAAATTTGGATGACTCCCCAAATTTCATTTGTGTCACATAAATTGAGACAACAAAAATAACATATATTGGGTCCATTTTAATTTTTTTGTCTTATTTTTTTAGTTTTTTTTATATTTAAAAATTGCGTAAAATACTATAAATCATGATAATTGACAACATAAAATATGTTTTGACAAAAATACAAAAAATTCCACTGATTCTTGAAGTGAATCTATCGTAAAAATACTATAAATCATGATAATTGACAACATAAAATATTTCAAAAATGTTGTATGTGGGTAGTCTTATTATGCCTTAAATAGTGTCAAAGAAAGTACAAGTTTGTGATAAAAAAACTTATTCCTTTATCAACGCAAACAAACGCTTCAAAAACTCTATTATTAGCCCCAAAACATACCATTTATATTATTGGGGCACGGGCAACATTATCTAGTATATATATATATATATATATATATATAGCAATTGTCTTTTATTTTATAGTCCCATATACTCACATGTATCCCGACATACTTATCTATTTGTAGCTAATAGTAAAATATAAGTAGAGTTTTTTTTTCTTTTGTTTATTTATTTTAAATGACTTTTCCAGGTATAATGCTTCTAATTAATAATAATAATAATAATAATAATAATAATAATAATAGCAACACTATAATAAAATAGAATCAAAGATGTTTTATTATATATTTATTCATATATATGATGCACATAAATACTCACTATAAGAATGATTAGTATAATTTTTTAAAAATATAATAATAAATTATTATTTTTAAGTTTATTTATTTATATATATATATATATATATATATATATATATATATTTGTATTTGTAGCTTTTAAGTAAAGAGAATCGTTGAAGCTTGTTTGTCAAAAATCTTTGTGACATAGGGCTTCAAACGATGGCCATTTACCTTGAATTTTTCTTTCTCACTTATATTTTATATTTCTATGGCACCATATGGGGTTACTTTTGTGACGACATACGATCCTGTCCATTGTGATTTGAATTTTTCAGGAAATAGTCTTAATCAACTATTGTATAATAGAACATGATCTCCCAATTTAAATTTCTTATGGCAAATGAGATTATCGTGCTATCTTTTTATCTTTTCTTTGTACAATTTAGCATTTTCATATGCTTCAAGTCTAAATTCCTCTAATTCATCAAGTTGCAACAATTGATTTTTCCTACATTTGACAAATCTAGATTAAACATTTTTATTGCCCAAAAAGCTTTATGTTCCAATTCTACAAGTAAGTGACAGGCTTTTCCAAAGACTAATCTATAAGGAGATGTGCCAATTGGTGTTTTGAAAGCGTTCTATATGCCCATAAAGTATCATCTAATTTTAGAGATCAATCTTTTCGAGAAGATCCAACAGTTTTTTCTAAAATTCTTTTTAATTCTCTGTTTGACACTTTTACTTGCCCGTTTGTTTGGGCATGATATGGAGTTCCTTTCTTGTGTGTTACTCCATATCTTGATAGTACATTAGCGAATTGTTTGTTTATAAAATGTGTTCCTTGATTACTTATAATAATTTGTGGGGGTCTCAAATCTAGAAAAATATTTTTCTTGAGGAAATCAAAAACAATACGAGCATCATTTTTCTTAGTAGCTATTTCTTCTACCCACCTTGACACATAGTCTACAACTACTAAAATGTATTTACAATCATTTGATGGAGGAAATGGTCCCATAAAATTGATACCCCAAATATCAAATATTTCACATACCAAGATAGAGTTAAGAGGCATTTCATCCCTTTTGAAAATGTTAGCGCTTCTCTGGCATTTGTCTCAAGCTTTGACATAATTTCTTGCATCCTTGAATAGGGTGGGCCAGAAAAAACCTACTTCGAGTACCTTTGCAACTGTCTTTTTCCTCCATAGTGTCCTCCCACTGCTCCATCATGACAATGACTTACGCTATTGTTCATTTCTATTTCTGGTACACATCTCCTGATTATTTCATCTACACAAAATTTAAACAAATAAGGGTCTTCCCAATAATAATGTCTTGCATTCTTTTTAAATTATTTTCTTTGTTCATAAGAAAAATCTTTTAGGATTCATCCTCCATCTAAATAATTTGCTATGTTAGAAAACCAAGGTGTTTGGTTAATAAATGATATGATTGTGTATATATGTTCGTCGGAAAATTCCTCCTTGATATCTGATGACTCGGTAGGAAGATTTTCCAGACGTGAAAAATGATCAGCTACTTGATTATCTGCTCCTTTCTATCTTTTATTTCAAGTTCAAATTCTTGTAAAAGAAGTATCCATCTTAGCAACCTTGGTTTAGCATCTTTTTTTGTTAAGAGATATTTTAGAGCGGCATGATCAGTGAATATTGTAACTTTATTTTCAATTAAATAAGAATGAAATTTGTCAAATGCAAATACTACTGCTAGTAGTTCTTTCTCAGTTATGGCATAATTCTTTTGCGCTTCATTGAGTGTTCTACTAGCATGGTAAATAGGTCTGAAAATTTTCTCTTTTTTGTCCTAATACAGCTCCCACTGTTGTATCACTTGCATCACACGTGATTTCAAATGGCTGGTTCCAATTAGGTGAAACAACTATTGGTGCTTCAGATAATTTTACCTTGAGTATTTCAAATGATTTCCTACAATCATCTGAAAATTCAAACTTCACATCTTTCGTTAATAAGTTTGTCAGTAGTTTTGAAATTTTTGAAAAATCTTTTATAAACCTTCTGTAAAAACCTGCATGTCCTAAGAAATTTTTAATGCCTTTTACAGTATTAGGGGGAGGTAATCCTGCTATTAGATCAATTTTTGCCTTATCAACTTCTATCCCTTTAGCTGTGACTTTATGTCCTAAAACAATTCCCTCTGTTGCCATAAAATGACATTTTTCCCAGTTTAGGACCAAATTTGTCTCTTCACACCTTTTAAGCACCAAGGTTAAATGGTTGAGACAATCTTCGAATGTCTTACCAAAAAGTATGAAATCGTCCATGAAAATTTCAAGGAACTTTTCATTCATATCTGAAAAAATTGTTGACATACAACGCTGGAATGTAGCAGGGGCGTTGCATAGTCCAAATGGCATTTTTAGATAAGCAAACGTACCTTGGGGACATGTAAATGTGGTTTTATCCCTATCTTCCGGAGCAATAGATATTTAATTATATCCAAAATATCCATCAAGAAAACAAGAGTAACTATGACCTACAACTCTTTCAAGCATTTGATCAATAAAAGGAAGAGGAAACTGATCCTTTCTTGTAACCTTATTAAGCTGTCTATAATCAATACTCTTCATCCTGTGACTATTCTTGAATGTATGAGTTCATTATTTTCATTTTTTATTATTGTCATACCACCTTTTTTTGGTACTATTTGCACATGACTTATTCAAGGACTGTCAGATATTGGATAAATAATACCTGCTGCAAGAAGTTTTATCACTTCATTTTTGATAACTTCTTGCATTTTTGGATTTAGTCTTCTTTGGGGTTGAACTATTGGTTTGTAATTATCCCCCATGAGGATCCTATGCATGTAAATAGTTGGACTTATTCCTTTTATGTCATTAATGGTCCACCCTAAAGCTCTATTATGTTTTTTCAATATTCTAATCAATTTTTCTTTCTGTTCTGTCGTCAAAGAAGAGGAAATGATTACTGGACATAATTCAGATTCAAGAAAAATGTATTTCAAATGAGATGGAAGTGGTTTTAGTTCATTTTTTGTTTGAAATTTGTTTGGTTGGGTTTCCTCATTTTCTGCGTCTTTTTTTTTTAGTGTTTTTGCCTCTTTTATGCAATTTTCATCACATGTGGTATCTGACTGGGCCAACCATCTTTTCAATAAATCATGAATTAACTGATCATCTTTGTATTCATTTGCAAGATCAAATATTAAATTAATATGAAAACAAGAAGATGATGATTCATCTTCGGAAAATTTCATTATTTTTTGCATGTCAAAAATTACTCTTTCCTCATTGACTCGCAAGATTAATTGTCCTCGATGAACATCAATAATTGCTCTTCCTGTTGCCAGAAATGGTCTTCCTAAAATTAATGGCACCTCAGTGTTCTCTTCCATTTTAAGTACTATGAAATCTATGGGAAATATATAAATTTATCAACTCTCACAAGAACATCTTCAATTACTCCTCTTGGTTTTTTAGTACTTTGGTCAGCCCATTGAAGAGATACTCTGGTATCTCTCATCTTACCAAGTTCTAATTTTTTAAAAATTGATAAGGGCATAAGATTTATTGAAGCACCTGAATCGCATAATGCTTTTTCAAAATGGGCACCTCCTAAAGTACAAGGAATTGTGAAACTTTCCGGATCACTGAGTTTCTGTGAAAGCTTATTTTGAAGTATAGCACTACATTTTTCGATAAGCTTAACTACAGAAACTTCCTCCAATTTTTTTTTCTTGATAAAATATCTTTAAGAAATTTAGAATATGAAGGCATTTGTGTCAACGCATCTATGAAAGGTATGTTAATGTAGAGTTGTTTTAAGATTTCAAGAACTTTTGAAAATTGTTTGTCAAGTTTTTCTCTTTTCATTTTCTGGTACAGAGTAAGAATTTTTTATTAATTCATTTTCATGTACCTTTCCTTATATGTCTTTTCATTGTTCTGAGAATTCAAATTTTTCTTTACTCTCACCTTCATTTGTCTGTTTCATATTTTATGAATCTTTTTGTTTACCTGCATATGGATCATCAAGATTTTTACCCGAGCGTAAAGAGATAGCTTTGAGATGTTCCTTATGATTTTTTTCTGTATTGCTTGGCAGAGCACCTTGAATTTGTCCAGACACGAGTGTTGCTATTTGGCTTACATGAATTTTCAAGTTCTTGCTAGCTGAATGGTGACTTTAAACCTTCTCATTAGTGGCCCTTATGTGATTGTGTATCAGATCTTCAGTAGCCTTCAAGTGTTTTCTAAGCAAGTCTTCAATGTTTGATTGCTGATTAATTTGGGGTTTTTGTTGGTATTGCTGAAAATTTTGTTGTCCCCTGTTTTGACTTTGAAAACTAGGTGGTCCTTGTACATGTTGCTTTTGGTTAAAAAGACGTTGAGGATTTTCAGCGCCATTAGGATTACTCCATTGATACCCTGGATGTTTCTGTGCCATAGGACTACTAAATGGATAATTATTGTTGTACCCAATAGCCTTAACATGTTCATCATTTTTTACTAAAACTTGACACTCATGATTCAGATGATTATCTCCACAAACATCACAATTTTCAAGTTGAGGTAATGATTGAGGACTTACCTGAAAAGTCTCAATTTTTTTTTGTGAGAGATGTAATTTGTCGTGTTAATGAATTCAATGCTTTAGTTTGATTGACTCCTGCTACTTTCTTGATAATTATTCTGTCAGATGGCCACTGAACTGCATTTTCTGAGATTTCATTGAGTAGTTGTATAGCTTCTGTAGTTGTTTTACTCATTATAGATCCCCCTGATGCTGCATCAATTACATTTCTAGCCAATGGTTTAAGATCATGGTAGAAAATGTACAAAATATCAAGATCTGAAATTCTATGGTGTGGACATTCTCTTAACATTGCACTTAGTCTTTCCCATGCTTGATAAACAGATTCAGTGTCTGTCTATATAAAGTTATTAATTTCTTACTTCATTTTAATTGTTTTTGCAAGGGAAAAGTACTTGTTTAGAAAGTTTTGGGTCATTTGGTCCCATGTAGTAATGGAGCCTCTTGGTAAGCTCCGTAACCATGTCTTGGCCTCTCCTTTTAGTGAAAAAGGAAAAAGTCGCAGATAGCATCTGTTGTGACTCCATTGAATTTACAAGTTTCAACTAACTCAAGGAAATCAATTAGTGAGTGTGAGGATCTTCTATTGTATCACCCATAAATTGACATGACTTTTGAATGGTCTGAATCAAGCCTGTGCGAATTTCAAAGTTATTTGCTGCTATTTGTGGCTTCCTCACACTTGTTTCTCCTTTAAAGTGATCAGGTCTTGCATACTCTCTAAGAGTCCTATCACGTCGTCGTGCTATTTCATCATACTGTTCTTCCATTTGATGTGGTGGAAATGGGTTGTTATTCAACTCATCGTTTTCCATTTGTTTTTGTGAATAGGTATGAGGTTGAGGGGTTTGCTCTCTTCGTAATAAGCGTAGAAATTTTTGAATTTCAGGATTGTATGCAACTAATTCTCTTGAAGAAGAACGGGTCATATACTTCTTGAATTTTTATTATTTTTTTTAAAAAAAGGCTGAATTAATAATAGTTTTATTATTTCAGAAGAAGAAAAACTCAAATTACTAGTAAAACAATTAACCTATAGTAGACTTTTGCCAATCCGAGCAACGACGCGAAAAATTTGACGAGTTCCTGATGTGTATGTAATTTTACTCGTGCTTGATCAAATTATAGTACAAAAAGATGTCGAACCCACATAGATTGATTTGTCTATTCTATAGACGTTTCTTGTTCTAATTGCTATTTGGGAGAAGTTTAGAAAATGTTGAGTATTAATTTAATTTTAGTTAAAACCTTGTAACTAGAGAAAATAATTTTTGTTTTTATTTTCCAAAATAGGGTGAAAGGTGTTGGGATTTTGACTTCACTTGATATTTTTACACAAAGTAAAATATTTTATTCCGTAGTTTCTATTTCTCATAAAAGTATAAATACCTCTTATGATTATATTTATGTAACATTACTGGAGTTGAATTATTAAATGCACTTCTCTTGGTTATACAATTTAATTGTCAAAATAGTAATATTTAAGAACCAGAAATATGTACTTGAACAAAAACAAGCTTTCGAGAGTAAGTCCCTTTCGGTTACCTTACTTGTTATAGCTAATTGTTACACTATTTGCCTCTCTCGAGTACAAATTAGTGCATAATTAATTATAACACAAAATGGATAGATGCCACAAACTAGAATTTAACAACCTGATCGATACGTCAATTAATAGTATTACTTCTTCTGCCTCTCTCGATTACAGAGTTAGTATTAAATTAATATGTAGTATAAGATAGACAAGTGTTAGTTGATAAAATAGCATCTAACTGTAAAGCAAATAAAAATCAAATATAAAATTTTAGCTCAAGTACGTGAAATTTAGGAATAATACTTACTATTATATAGATATATCAAGATTCATCTTTTTCCCAAAACAATAGAAAATTACTCCATACTAAGTTTGGTACTACTAACGAAAATATTCTTCGCCATTAAATAAGAAAATAGAAGAAATATTTGAGAGGAATAATTCCGCTACTTGGTTAAAATTGGGATTTGAATGCAAAATAAAAAGTTGAAGAAGAAAACTATTTGAAAGTCTCGCCCCTGTTCAGCTGCTTACTGAGATTTCTATTTATAGAAGTCTTGTTATGGCACTAATGTATTTTAAGCTTGTGACTTCACATAAAACCTTCCAATCATATTCTTTCTTCTTTTTTAATGCATTGGGTCCCACATAGTTGCATCTTTTGTATTTTTGCTTCTTTTTCATTTCCTTGGAACTTTTCTTTCAATTTGTGGGTCCCACATAGTTTGTTTATTTTGACAATAGCAACATTTATACTTTTCTTCTTCTTTTTCATTTTGTTTATGTTGACTTTGCAATTTGTCGCATATTTCTTTGTTTGTTGTTGTTCTTATTAAATCAAGATATGCTCTGCAAAGAAAATTAAAAATATTAGTACTGAATAAGAAAATAACGTAGTTATATATGATATAATTTTTTCTCATCATTAACGTTGGGATAAAATGGACTGCAACTTATTCTTACTTGACAGAAGAAGTCGGAGGGGTTGATATTTTAGGTTATTCAAAAAAAATTGTTTTAATCTTATACACCAATTGATGAAATCAAAGGTGGAAGCTGGAGATGCACAAAGTGTTGTTACAAATTTAATAATAGACAAGTGAGTGATACACTCTTTTATTGTGATGTTCAACTAGATTTTGAAGGGCATATGACTAATTTTTTTTGGAGAGATGGTCGATCTAGAATTGACTTTTTGGTGATGTCATGTATTTTGATACCACATATCGAACAGACAAGTATCGTAATATTTGTGCACCAATTATTAAAATAAACCATCATTGGCAAAATATGATTGTAACACCTCTGATTCGAGAAGATTGACAAATGTAGCTTTCCAAGATCTGGTGTCAGAACCAACGGAAGTCACCGACGGACCGTGTGTGAGACCACGGACTGAAGGTGGGGTTCCATCGTTGGGTTCCAGACTTAGGGATCTTTGATCCCACCCACGGCCGACCAATACGGTCCGTGGTTGGACCTACGGATCGTAGGTGAGGGTCAACATCTATTTAGAGGAAAATGACTTTTGGGTCAACGTCAAACAGTCATATCTTTTAGCACAAAATGAATTAGGTGACCCATGAGCTATCAAATTAAAGATAATTGAATCCTCTTTCCAAGGCCACCAAGTTTGCTAAAATCCAAGCTCAGCGTAAAAAGTTATGCTCATTTTAGTGAATGTCTGTCGGGCAGAGCATGAGCCACGACCCAAATAACGGTCGGTAGTTCAAACGACGGCTCGTCAGTCCCGTAGTAGAAGGCACTTCGTCAGTTTTAAGTTAGGGTCATTTTGGTATTTTCCCCTATGTTTTGGCACTTAAACTATGTTGTTTGATGCTTAAACTACATCGCTTTACTCAGTCTAAGCCTAAAAACTTAGTCAGAATCTACCCGAAACCCTCATTCTCCTAAAACCACCCAAATTAGAGCAAAAAGAGGAGGAAAGTCGATCAAACCTCCCAAGAGCAAGCAACATTGTTCTTCAAAGTTCAACCCCAAAATACAAGGGATTTCTCCGAAAATTTTGTCACCATGTATGTGAGATTTTAGTGGTGGGTTCCTTTCGTCCACTAGGTCCCTAAAATTCAGTCAGTTCCTTGATTTCACATAGCTTGTTTAGACCTAGGGTTTGTAAAATCTTGGGAATTTGTTGTGATTTCAATCGCTATGGAATCCATAGTCTAAATAACTTGTTTTCTTGGAAACGTTGCATAATTCCTTGTATAAACTAAGAACCCTAGTTTGTGTAGATTCTCTTACTCCATGAATTATACTTGTTAGGTCAGTTAAATAGAAAATCATACTCCAGATTTCGAATGTCACATTCTTAGTATATAAATGTTGCATTCTCAGTTAGCATGTTAGTTTTGAGCTATTTAGTACTTAGTGCATTTTAGCTTCATGAATATTCAGTGGGGAGTAGACTTAGCATCGAGTTGGACTAGGGTTCAGCATACCCTAAAAGTTCTAGAACTACGTTCCCGCATAGGTTTATAAGTCCCCTCAATTGGGCATCAAATTTAGTGATAATGCCACAGTCATACCTTTATACTCTTGACAAGGTATATTGGGTCCTCTTGATGGGGCTTATACATTGGAATCCACGGTGAGATCACGTGGTTTATGTCGTTTAATAATATCTCCAATAGTCAGACTCTTAGTGCATTTGACCAGGTTTTCAGTATATACTTCAGCATTCAGTTCAACATGTTACTTTATGATTAGCACTTGGTCATTGCATTCAGTTGAGTTCTTTTCAACTACACTTTAGTACATATCTATATTTTTGTTCAGATTATATCATTACTCAATTATGTATTGTTCAACCTATATACTTTATTCAGAGTAGTATCTATATCATGCATGCTCAGTACATTCCAAGTACTACCACATACTTGGCGCTACATCGTTTCATGATGTAGGTTTAGGTACTCAACATCCAGATCACGCATAGATCGATTCTCAGTTTGCATTCAGTAGCTTCAGTGGTGAGTCCTCATATTTTGAGGACAATAGACATGTTTTCATTTTTGTCTTTACTTTCAGTTTTCAGTTTGTTAGAGTTAGCTGGGGGCATGTCCCATCAACTCAACTCGGTAGAGGATTTTCACTCAAGTCAGTAGAGACTTTTCAGACATAATAGTAGATTCAGCGTGAGAGTTGTTAAGTGTTGTTTCAGTCTTCACTAAAACTCGAATTTTATGCTATACTTACATTCAAACTAGTTGGGCGTGTTCCTCTTTAGATACCTATTGATTTAGCTTCTGCATAGTTCATGTTTTACTTAGTTATTTTAAGTATGCTTATGATATGCCAGACTCAGGGTTAGCTTGGGGTCACTCGTAATCCTAGGTCCTATGTTACGTCAAGGGGGTAGCCTCGGGGCGTGATACACTTGGTATCAGAGCGTTAGGTTCAAGAGTCATGGGGTGTCTGAAGGCCACACTAAGTAGAGTCCCTTTCATGAGTGTGAAGCACGCTACACCAATGAGGGGGAGGCTATTAAGTGTTTTAAGAAAACTTCACATTCTTTGCTATTTTTATTGTGCGTGAGGTATGATTCAACTTCTCATTCTTAATCCATCATTATGCATTTTAGATCATGCCTCCTCGTAGAGCTAACACATAGAATGCTAATGAACGCAATGCTAACGTCGTTCCTCTAGTCCAGAACATGAGGTTACAAATGTGGAATTTCAGAATGTGATCCAGCTCTTGGCTCAGAATAATTAGCAGGCCACAACTCTTGCAAACACTAATGGTGGATCAACTGCATCTAGGGTTCGAGACTTTGTTCAGATGAATCCGCCTTAGTTTCTAGGGTCGCAGGTTGGTGAGGACCTACATAAATTCTTTGATGAATTCAAAAAGATCCTAGACGTGATGCAAGTGACTGGAAATGACGAGGTGGAGCTGGCATCCTACCAACTTAAGGATGTGGCTCATATCCGGTTCACTTAGTGGAAAGACAACAGGGTGCGGATACAGCTCCTGTGACTTGGGATTGTTTTATTGGTGCTTTTCTGAACAGGTTCTTCCCAAAGGAGTTGAGAGAACCTAAGGCACAAAAGTTTATGAACTTGAAGCAGGGTTCAATGTTGGTCCAAGAGTACAGACTGAAGTTCACCCAGCTCTCTAGGTATGCTCTACACATGGTTACCGATCTAAGGGCACAAATGAGTAAGTTCTTGTTTGGGGTGTCTGATCTAGTGAAGACTGAGTGTAAGAATGATATGCTTCTAGGGGATATGTATATCTCTATACCAATGACCCATGCTTAGTAGGTTGATGGAGATAAGCTTAGGGAAATGACTAAGGGTAACAAAAAGGGCAGAACAGGAAATTATGAATACTCACAACAATAATCAAGCGGTGGGAATCACTCACAGTTTCAGCAAAGGTCAACATCCCAAGCACCTTCATCAACTAGTGCTCCATCCCTAGGTTTCGACAGGATCAAAAAGGTAGGGCATCAGGCTTTAAGTTTCAGGGGAGTCCTTTAGGTAATAGGACATTCCCAACTTGTCCAAAGTGTGGTAAGAACCACCCGAGTGAGTGCCTGGCAGGTAGAGATGGGTGTATTGGGTGTGGTCAGTCCAACCATATGTTGAAGGATTCCCCTTTTAAAGGCAGGGGCAAAGATATAACAACAATAAAGCTTAGTCTACAGCTCCAGCAGCACCAACATGTCGCCCAACTCAACAGGGTGCTCGTCGGGTACAAGTAGTGGTCAACACCAAAACAAGTATTCTCCCGATGTGGTCACTGGTATGTTGAGAGTTTTTCATTTATATGTTTTTGCATTGTTAGATCCATGGGCTACACTGTCTTTTGTTACTCCGTATATAGCAGTAAACTTCGGTGTCAGTCCAAAAACTCTCTCAAAACCTTTGTCAGTCTCTACTCCAGTTGGCGACTCAGGTACAACTAGGTGGATATACAGAAATTGCCCTATCACAGTCTCTCAGAAAGTCACCTCAAAAGACCTTGTAGAGTTAGAAATAGTAGATTTTGATATCATTATAGGCATGGATTGGTTTCATTCCTGTTATGCCTTAATCGATTGTAGAATTAGGATCATTCAGTTTCAGTTTCAGTTTCCAAACGAGCCAGTCTTAGAGTGGAAATGTAGTATCTCTTACCTTAAGGCCATAAAATGATTTCAAAAGTGTATGTCTATCATCTTGCTCGGGTTAGGGATTCAAACTCTGAAACCCCAACTCTGGAGTCAGTTCCTGTAGTAAATGAGTTTCGATAAGTATTCCCAAAAGATCTTCCCGGAGTTCCTCCTGAAAGGAAAATCGACTTTGGAATAGATCTCCTTCGAGATACCCACCCCATTTTGATTCTTACTTTCAGAATGACTCCAGCCGAGATAAAGGAATTGAAAAGAGCAGTTGAAAACCCTTCTAGATAAGGGCTTCATCAGACCCAGTATCTCTCCATAGGGTGCTCTAGTGTTGTTCGTGAAAAGAAAGACTGTTCTCTCAGATTGTGCGTTGATTATCATCAGTTGAATAAAGTCACAATACAAAATAAGTATCCCATCCCCAAGATTGATGATTTGTTTGACCAACTTCAGGCTGCTAGTTACTTTTCTAAGATAGGCCTCAGATTCGTCTATCGTCAACTTAGAGTCAAAGATAGTGACATTCTGAAGACAACCTTTAGAACTTGGTAGGGTCATTATGAATTTGTAGTATTGTCTTTTGGACTAACAAATGTTCCTGCAGTTCTAATGAACTTAATGAACAGGGTGTTCAAACAGTATTTGGACTTGTTTGTTATCGTCTTTATTAATGATATCCTCATTTATTATTAAAATGAGGAGGAGCATGCGACTCATCTGAGTGTTGTTCTGAAAACTCTGAAAGATCGTCAACTATTCGCTAAGTTCAGTAAATGTGAATTCTGGTTACACTCAGTCATTTTCCTTGGTCTTGTGGTATCTAGCGAAGGGATCCGAGTGGATTCTCAGAAAATTGAAGCCGTAAAGCATTGTCCCAAACCCACTTCTCTTATAGATATTAGAAGTTTCTTGGGTTTGGTCGACTAGTACAGGAGATTTGTTAAAGAATTTTCATCCATAGCTTCCCCATTGACCAAGTTGACTCAAAAGAAGGTCAAATTTCAATGGTCAGATGAGTGAGAAAAGCTTCTCAGAACTAAAGACTAGGTTGACTACAACTCCTGTCTTGACTCTACCAGATGGTTCAGACGGTTATGTGACCTACGGTGATGCATCCAGGGTCGGCCTAGGTTGTGTGTTGATGCAACGAGGTAAGGTCATAGAATATGCTTGTAGACAACTTAAGATCCACGAGAAGAATTACCTGACTCGTGACCTTGAACTTGAAGCCATAGTATTTTCCCTAAAGATTTGGAGAAACTACTTGTATGGTGTTCATGTTGTTGTGTTCACAGATTATAAGAGCCTCCAATATGTTTTCACCTATAAAGAGTTGAATCTTTGTTAGAGGAGATAACTTGAATTCCCCAAAGACTATGACATGAATGTGATTTACCATCCGGGTAAGGCCAATGTAGTGGCTGATGCTCTCAGCAGACTGTCTATGGGTAGTGTAGTACATGTTGAGGAAGAAAAGAAAGAGTTAGCCAAAGATGTTCAACACTTGCTTAGGAGTTTGCCTTACAGACACATCAGATGGTGGTGTGATAGTTCAGAATGGATTAAAATCTTCATTGGCAGCGGAGGTTAGGGAAAAACAGCAGCAGAAAGTTGAGGTTTTCTCCTGGGGGAGATGGTGTGCTTCGTTACCAGGGTCACTTATGTGTTCCTAATGTGGGTGAGTTAATGCAACATAGCCTTATAGAAGCTCATCACTCCAGGTATTCCATTCATCTAGGTGCCACTAAGATGTACCGTGATCTACGAGAAGCTTTTTGGTGGAACGACATAAAGAGGGACATGGTAGACTTTGTGGCTAAGTGTCCTATCTGTCAACAAGTTATAGTAGAACATTAGAAATCAGAAGGTGTGACTTAAGAGATTAACATTCCTACATGGAAGTGGAAAGTGATAAACATGGACTTCATCACGGGTTACCTCGTACTTGCAGACAACATGACTCTATTTGGGTGATAGTGGACAGAGTCACTAAGTCCGCTCACTTTTTTGGCTGTCAAGACTATTCAACAGAGGACTACTCCAAATTCTACATCAATGAGATAGTCAGATTACATGGGTTCCCTTGTCTATCTTTTCAGATAGAGGTCCTCAGTTTACCTCTCATACATTTCATCCACAGACAGATGGTCAGGCAGAGCGTACCATTCAAACCTTAGCGGACATGTTGAGAGCTTCCGTGATTGATTTCAAAGGAAGCTCGGATGATCACCTACCTCTCATAGAGTTCACCTATAATAATAACTTTCATTCTAATATTCAGATGGCCCTGTATGTGGCACTATAGGGTGTGGATGTTGATATACCGTGAGTTTACGGTATTTCTAATACATTTCACTTACAAGTTGTGTGTGTCTAGGGCCTTTTTATATTGGTTTTTATGTGTTTTTATCATGTTTTGCAGGAAAGATGTTCAGGCGCGGAAGTATAGAGACAACTGAAAGAAATGCAGAAACAGGGCATTCACGGAGGTGATCTACGGACCGTAGGTCTATTCACGGTCCGTAGGTGATGACCGTAGATCAGCAGGCATGGTATTGAGGACAAATCAGGGAAATCTGACCAAGTGTGGAACCACGGTGTCCATTGACGGTCTGTAGATTAATCTACGGACCGTACTGTTGATTCGTAGATTGATACTGCGAGGGTTCTAGTACATAATTTTTGAAGATTCTAAGTATGGAGCTACAGAGGGGATTGACAGACCGTAGATCGATATACGGTCCGTACTGCTAGTCCGTCGTTTGCTTCAGAGAAGCTGTATTTTGGAAGTGAAAATATTTTCTAAGTCCTGGTTGACGGAAGGGACTTACGGACCGTAGATCCATCGACGGTCCGTAAGTCAGTCGCGTGGATTGAAGACGCGTACCTGAACAATCCACTCCGTATCTCCACACTTAGAATCTTCAAAAATTAGGTACTGGAACCCTCGCAGTAACAATCTACGAATCAACAGTACGGTCCGTAGATCAATCTACGGACCGTCAATGGACACCGTGGTTCCACACTTGGTCAGATTTCCCTGATTTGTCCTCAATACCATGCCTGCTGATCTACGGTCATCACTTACGGACCGTGAATGGACCTACGGTCCATAGATCACCTCCGTGAATGCCCTGTTTCTGCATTTCTTTTAGCTGTCTCTATACTTCCGCGCCTGAACATCTTTCCTGCAAAACATGATAAAAACACATAAAAACCAATATAAAAAGGCCCTAGACACACACAACTTGTAAGTGAAATGTATTAGAAATACCGTAAACTCACGATATATCAACACCCTCAACTTAAATTCGTTGTTTGTCCTTAAGCGACGCACTACAACTCTAAACGACACTTGTATAGAAACAAGCATTTTCAAACCCAAGCAATCACGTGGCTCTCTACCCTCCTCATTGTTCAGGTGCATATTCGTTCTCTTAGACTCGACAAGCCAATTTATGTGGATCACACCATAACACAGATTGACCAACTGACACACAACATACACCTTCTCATTATCACAAAAGTACCAACTTTCCGACAATGTAACTAGTGCCCTTACTTCAAATGAAATCCCCTTTTCCCAAGAATGAATGACATTCATGGTGCAAGGATTTATTCAACACTCACGCTCAGAAGTAATTTCAAATACAGTTAGTGCTCAATGCCATAAGCTTGCCCTTATTTTCACTGCTTAGACTCTCCAAAATAGACTCTAGGATCACTATAGGACTTTCTTGGCTTGTAACGTAGGCTCAGGGTCAGGTCTGGTACATTTGGGGATTGCTTAGTGACTTTCTGCCCTCCTTGACATTACACTCGGCTTTCAACTTCTTTTTGCCCTATTTTTGTCATCCTATCGTTTTACTTTCTTTCCATTAATTTTCTTCAACCACGAATGTGACTTCAGACTTTGTAGCTCTTTTTACTTTTATTTTATTTTTTCTTTTAGCTTTCAACAAGTCACATCCTTTCTTTTCTTTTTTTTCTTTTTTTTTTTCACATCACTCTTTTCATACCCATTTCTCTTTCAGTTCCCTTTTTCATAGCCACCCTCAACTTATGGATTTTCCATTGGTTGAGGTACACAATATCCGATGTCAGGTCAGGGCCAACGTTGAAGTTACTTTTTACATTAGCCACCCTCAACTTAGGCTTTTGGCCTAAGTTGAAGTGCACATGTCCAAGGAGGGACCGGGGCCAACATAGTAGATTATGGGAAAGTGAGTTCAGGGTTTAGAAAGAAATGGTTTAATTTTAGGCTCAAATTATTTGGATCAAAGGGAGCATTTATTTCATTTGGTTGGATTTTTTTTTTTTAGGCGATTTGTGGATTTTTTAGAACAATGGCCTATGATCACTTCCTAAACTCTAGATTGAATTGTCTTAGCAGGACTAACCAGACAAGTTCTAGTTTTGCACAAAAACTATTTGAACACTCAACGATTCTCACACACTCTTGGCACATAGTTCCATCATCAGGTTATTAGATTACCCAGTTCAAGTTTCAGCTTAAGTCATGCCATCAAGTTGGTTCATGATTATGTCATACTCAGAGCCGACACATTCAATTTATCGTAGTCGACAAATTCTAGTACACATCACAAAATCTGACAGGTATCATTTTTCATAAGCCATCATGCTTCTACACATACGATCCTAACACATGCCGGTTCAACAGAAATTAAACAGTCTCTTGGAGAAAAAGAACACAGGCAAGAAAACCCCAAGAGAGGATTCATGAGTTGGGTTATTCAAACTTCACCATATCACTCACAATCCATTTACCCCACCAAAAAAAAAAATAGATGTGATTGTCCCCAATACATACAAAAACAGTAAAACAAAATGGATTGAGTGAAGCAAACCTGTGGCGCAAAGCGCCGGCAAATCATCAACAAGCAGGGGGGTCCGGTTTCCCGGAGCCCGCTGGAACAGTAGTGGTGGCACCCTCAGTAGTGCCCACATCTGCAATCATAGCACTCTCAGTAGTGTTTTCTATCAATCTCACCGCACCATCAGTGGTGCTCACAACGTCCCTCAAAACAGGTTGAACCTCTGCAGCTGGGGCAAAGCTCGATGCCCCTGCAGCTCTCTCACGCACTCTCTGCTGGCGCAACTCTACGTCTGCAATCGAAGCCCTCCTAGCCTCCTTCTCCTGCCGACGCTGTCTCTTGTGAGCTTTCTCTTCCTCCGTGCGATGAGAACGGTGCCGCTTGCCTTTGGCATATGTCGGTGCAGGCCCCTCCTCGGCAGTCCCATTGAATAGTGCATCTAGCACAGTATCATCTGCCAGTGCAGTAGGAGCAGCCTGAGTCTCAACTGAAGGTGTGGCAAGAATGACATCAACGTCAATCTGGAGGCTGGCTAAGTCAGCCTGCAAAGCAGATAGGTCTACGGCCGGGGCTGATCGCTCGAGGACTCGTAACTCAAAGGTATCAAAACGCTTATTAACAGCCTGGACCTTCCGGTCTATCATCCCCTCCATCCTACGCTCCATCCTTGCCTCAGACTTAGCTATCGACTTTTGCATCCACGGCTGGATGTGATGCAGCAGTGTGGCCATCTGCGTCTCTAACTTCTGTACTCTGGCCAATGGGACAACAGTAGCTCCTAATTGTGGTGTGGACCGGGAAGAGCTAGGAGCCCTACTAGCTTCCTGAGATTAGGAGCCCGGGACAGTGTCGGCGTGGTATGGGATAATGGGGTCACCGCCCTGTGCCTGCCCCACTATGTCTATAAGATCGGTGCCCAAGGGAGGTACCTTAATCTGGGGCTCTCTGCGAGGTGCTGCCACATTTGCCTCATCTTGAATAAAGCCAATGTCCAATGCCCCTGTAGGGTGGACTAACTTGTCACAATGCCAGATCGGCACTCCAGAGTCCCTGTACAGATGAAAAATTAGACATGGGAAGGGGTAAGTAGTGGAGGTTCTGAAAGCCCTCTCGTGAATTTCTGCCAGCAGCATGCGGGCAAAGTCGATCTCCACTTCTGCTACCAATGCTGCAACCCTGACCGCTCTGTCCCAAGTGACTTGATTATCAGCTTTTGTAGGCGACACTCTGTTACGTACCAGCAGCCAGAAGAACTTGGCCACAAAATTTAATGTGGCCTTCCGGATGCCCAATCGTGGAACGGCGACCCATTCCGCACGCTCGCCATCTGCAGCAATGTACCTAGCCAACCATAGTAGTACAACCTCTCGCTGCTCAGCGTTCCTCTGGAAAGCGCCACTCCGTACGATGTCCCAGCGGTAATCAAACTCTGAAGTGTTAAGAAACCAAGAGTGACCCGTGGTAGGACCATAAAGAAAATGGCTAATGGTGGCAGGTGATATGTCCACCTGACAACCCCAGACCATAGTGGAAGTGAGAGGATCTTGGGCTAAGGTCTTTGACCTTTTGGTAATTAAATCGCGGAGAGTGGCGGCATATGAGGCGTAAAACTCTCGCACCATCTCCTCACTATACGTCCCTGGGTCTCGAGCCATCCAGTCACACTTGTGAAAGTTAAACAGCCGGTGGATGTCCGGGACAGTGTGCAAGCTCCCTGTGAGGACTCTGCACTCCTCTGTAATAAGTCGGGCCATTTTCTGTTGTCATTTATCATCTTGGCATCCCGATATATTTGCCATTGGCCCTCTACGCACCATCTATTGGCTCGCCGGCTACTGGAGTGGGGTCATCATTCTGTGGTACAGGTATGGACTCCGAGCTAGTTGCCTCATCAAACAAGGCTGCTTGGTCATTCTCATCAGATTCTGTGGCTGATTTTGCAGTGGACCCTGCAACATGGTCAGACTCAGATCCTGAAGGATGGGCAGACTCGGAGCCTGAAGCATGGGCGGACTCAGGTCCGAACATAGACCCCTCTGAACTGGAGGCAGCCCCAGTTGGTGATCTGATCAGTATGTGCTCCTCATTAGACTGGGAGACAGTGACTACGTCGGGAAGCACCTTTCGGGGGGTGCCTCTGGTGCCTCGAGGTGCAGTGCAAGAAGTCCTAGGGTTGAGAGGAACATATGCTGGATCTGTGTCAGTGTCTGTGTCTTCATCGATTAACCGAAAACTAGGGGCAACAGATTTTGACTTGCCCCATTTTGAGTAGGTGACCAACTTCTTGGGTGCCATCGTACCTGCGGGAGCGATATTAGTGCCAAAACTAACCATACACCAACAAAAAAAACTTTTAGAATTGGTAACGACCCTCAACTACGTCCAAAGAAAAATTCAGACAGATGCTACAGTGGTCATCCAAGGAGGAGACCTACGGTCCGTAGACTGATCTATGGTCCGTGGATCAAGGGACTTGTCATATAGGTCGCAGATGGAAACCACGGATGTGCAGAACGGTTCGTGGATGGAACTACGGACCGTAGTCCACATCCGTGGTTTCACACTTGGTGAAATTTTTCATGTGCATCCATTTACGAACCCCATCTACGGTCCATAGATGGATCTATGTTCCGTAGACGGGGTATCGTGGATGCCATCTATGCCAGGTATCAGCCAATTTTTTTATTTGGGATCATACATTTTTGGCCTTATTTTTCAACATTAACACAATATCATCATGCATTTACAACATTAAATTATGCTAGTTCTTCATTCTTAAGATTCCGACCGATTATTTTACCAAATAATTTAGACTAGTTGTGGAAACCTAAGTCGAAACTAACATATAGCTTTACGATCACATAAAATAATGCTACACAATCACTATCTATCATGCAATTTCATCTAATAATTACCCAAGGTCAAGACCCAACTCCCGACTTTCTATATTCAATCTATGAATCGAAATTCAAAGTGAGAGGAAAGTCAATTACCTTACAAGCAACGAGGAGTGGGGTGAATGCGTGACGACACTAAGCTTAGCAAAACCAAGTAGTCACCTCTTTGTTACTAACCAAACACCGGACCCTTTTTGTGGACTATGGAGTGAGTTGTATTTGAAATGGAAGGGAAGTTGGGAAATTATGAAAGGGATGATATTATGGGGAGTTATGGAGTGATTTAGGGAGGTTATAGGAGGGTTGAAACGGTTTTGGGAGTAATGGAGGGAAGAGGAGTAGATTAAAACAAATGGGGGTTTTTAAATAGGAGGGTCCGGGTCGGGTCAGGCAGCTTGAGAGTGTGGACTCACGAGACCCCATCTATGGTCCGTGAGTCGATCTACGGTCCGTAGATTAGGACCGTAGATCACTCTTACACTTGAAATATTAGAAACTTACCTGGGATCTACGGGAACCATTTACGATCCGTTGATGAATCGACTGACCGTCAATTGTGTCCGTAGACCTCTGCACCAGACCATTTTCTGTAGAATTTTTGTGGTGTACCTGCACATGTAGCAATCAATAGGCTATTCTCTTTACATTTTCTGGACACTTTTTAGACACGGACCCTATTCTAATTCTAGCCAACACTAGTACAAAACTAAAACAACTATCAAAGTTGATACAGGGAAGAAATCGAACAACGGAAACTACTAGAGAAAAACTATATCCTATCGTTGGCTAGATTATATATCTTGGGTTGCCTCCCAAGCATCGCTTGATTTAACGTCGCGGCACGACACATGCCTCTTGATTACTCAGACTTCATCAAGATTGTAGGCCTCAATCACTTCTTGCACAGTTTCAGCATTTCCCAGATAGATCATGATCCTTTGCCCGTTTACCATGAACCTTGTTCCATCCTTCTTTTCAAGCTCAACCGCCCCATGGGGGAACAATTTTGTGAGCAAAAATGGTCTAATCCATTTGGACTTGAGTTTGCCTGGAAACAAGCGCAACCTAGAGTTGAATAGAAGCACAAGATCACCAACCACAAATTCTCGCTTTTCAATTCTTTGATCATGATACCTCTTCATCTTCTCTTTGTACAAGGCTGAACTTTCATAAGCTTTTAGGCAAAACTCATCAAGCATATTCAAGCCATTTATCCTTTGATTATATGCGGCGCCCCAATCCAAATTTAACTTCTTCATTGCCCACATCGCCTTGTGCTCTAATTCTACTGGTAAATGACAAGACTTTCCATATACAAGTTGGTAAGGAGACATACCTATGAGGGTCTTGTATGCAGTGCGATATGCCCATAGAGCATCATCAAGCTTCTTTGACCAATCCGTTCTATTGGCATTCACAATCTTTGCCAATATTTGTTTGATCTCTCTGTTGGATACTTCAACTTGACCACTAGTCTGTGCATGGTAAGGGGTGGCTACATTGTGGCGGACACCATATTTCTCAATTAGTACCTGGAACAACTTATTACAAAAGTGAGAACCTCCATCGCTAATAATAGCCCTCAGTGTACCAAATCTGGAAAATATATTCTTTTTCAAGAATGTGGTGACACTTTTACCTTCATTGTTGGAGAGCGCAACTGCTTCCACCCACTTCGATACATAGTCAACCGCAATAAGAATATACTTCATCCCATATGAACTCACAAATGGACCCATGAAATCAATGCCCCATACATCAAACAACTCTATCACCAGTATAGGATTCATAGGGAGTTGTTGCCTCTTTGAAATCCCTCCTTCTCTTTGGCAACGATCACAAGACTTGGCGAAATCATGAGCATCTTGGTGGATGGTAGGCCAATAGTATCCACACTGCAAAATCTTATGTGCAGTCCGAATACCACTATGATGCCCACCAACGGGCGATGAATGACATACTTCAAGTACACTCAACATCTCAACCTCAGACACACATCGACGAGTAATCCCATCAGTACAACTACGATACAAATAAGTTTCATCCCAAAAGAATTTCTTCACATCATGCATAAACTTTTTCCTTTGGTGAAAAGACAATTCGGGAGGCACAATATCGCTTTTCAAATAATTAGCAAAGTCTGCGAACCAAGGGATCAAATCATGAGAAACAGCCAATACATGTTCATCTGGAAAAACATCATTAATTTCAGCCCTATCTCCAAGCTTTAGCATAGCCTCTTCCTTTAATTTGGACAAATGATCGGCAACTTGATTTTCGGTTCCCTTTCTATCTTTTACCACAAAATCAACTCTTGCAGCAACAATACCCATCTAATCAATCTTGGTTTTGCATCTTTTTTCACCATCAAATACCTCAATGCAGAATGGTCAGTATGCACTATGACCTTAGTACCAAGCAAGTAGGAATGAAATTTCTCGAATGCAAAAACCACCGCAAGAAGTTCTTGTTCGGTCACAGTATAATTCTTTTGGGCCACATTTAGAGCTTTTCTAGCATAGTAAATAGGGTGAAGAATTTTCTCTTGCCTTTGACCCAATACTACACCAAGCGCCACTCCACTCGCATCGCATATTACCTCAAACGGTTGTCCCCAATCCGGTGAAATAATGATAGGTGTTGTAACCAACTTTTCCTTTAGCTCTCCAAATGCTCTAAGACAAGCATCATCAAAATAGAACTTACTTTCCTTTTCGAGCAGTTTACACAACGGATGTGGAATTTTTGAGAAATCTTTGATGAATCTCCTATAAAAACCTGCATGTCCAAGAAAACTTCTAACACCTTTTATTGAAATGGGTGGCGGAAGCTTTTCTATTACCTTAACTTTAGCTCTATCAACCTCAATACCTTTCTCTGAAATTCGATGTCCCAACACTATACCTTCTTTAACCATGAAGTGACACTTTTCCCAATTAAGCACCAAGTTGCAGTCTTCACACCGTTTAAGCACCTCGGCCAAATGATCTAAACATTGATCAAAAGAGTCACCTACCACTGAAAAATTATCCATGAACACTTCAATAGTGTCCTCCACCATATTAGAAAATATCAACATCATACACCGCTGGAAGGTAGCTAGAGCATTGCATAACCCAAATGGCATCCGTTTGAAAGCAAAAGTCCCATATGGGCAAGTGAAGGTGGTCTTCTCTTGGTCTTCTGGAGTTATAGAGATTTGATTGTAGCCCGAATACCCATCAAGAAAACAATACCAACCCTTTCCTGCAAGTCTATCCAACATCTGGTCCATGAATGGCATAGGAAAGTGGTCCTTTTCTGTCCACACATTCAACTTTCGGTAATTCATACAAACTCTCCATCCAGTAACAGGCCTCATTGGAACAAGCTCATTTCTTTCATTTGGAACCACAGTCATACCACCTTTTTTAGGTACACACTGCACAGGACATACCCAACTACTATCTGAAATGGGATAAATAACTCACGCATCCAGCCACTTGATGATCTCCTTTTTGACTACTTCTTGCATAGGTGGATTTAGTCTTCTTTGGTGCTCGATACTGGGCTTATGATCTGACATGAGTTGGATTTTGTGAGAGCAAATACCGAGAGGAATCCTAATAATATCCGCAATAGTCCACCCAATAGCCCACTTGAACCTTTTTAACACAGTCACCAAACACTCTACTTGTCCCGCATTTAAATCTGCCGCAATGATGACCGACAAAGTATTCTCTTTGCCTAAGTATACATACCTCAAATGCGGTGGTAGAGCCTTAAGCTCCAATTTCGGTGCCTCCACAATAGATGGTCTTGCGGGTGGGGCCTCGCGATTCTCATGTCTAATTCATACTTCTTTGGTTTGGGCCGGTATTCACACTTATCGAGTGCGGCTACCAACTCATCATACTCTTCAATGCCATCACTATCGAAGTTCATAATAACTGCTGCTAGTGCCTCAACACCTAGTCGCTCTTCAATTTGCACTTCTGTCCCAGTCTCCACTTTGTAAGTTATAGCAGATACTGTTTGGAGCTCACCATTTTACTTCATGGACCTACAAATATTAAAAGTCGCTTCTTCATTATTTAGTCTGAACTTCATCTGTCCCTTTTCCATATCAACCAACGCACGCCCTGTGGCAAGAAATGGTCTCCCAGGGATGATGGGAACCTCAAAATCAACCTCACAGTCAAGAATCACAAAATCTGCTGGAAAAATGAAAGACTGCACATCATGGAATACCCCAATGGGCCTTTTCATAGTTCGATCAGCCATTAGTAACCGAATTGTAGTGGGCTTTGGGTCCCCTAGACCCAACTACTTGTAAATAGACAAGGGCATGAGGTTGATGCTAGCACCAAGATCACACAATGCCTTAGCAAAGTGTAACAACCCTATAGTACATGGGATCGTGAAAGCACCAGGGTCTTCCTTCTTCTGCACAAGAGATATTGTAGCAATAGCGCTACAATGCTGCAATCTATCATCATCTTCAAAACTTACAGACCTCTTCTTTGTCACCATATCTTTCATAAACTTCGCATACCCAGACATTTGATCCAAAGCTTCTATCAAAGGAACATTGATAGAAAGTTGCTTCAACATAGTAATAAACCTGCGATATTTACCATCTTCAGTCTTCTTCATCAATCTTTGTGGAAAAGGTGGTGGAGGTCTAGGTATGAGGACCACTTTCTGAGATATCTCCGCTTCTTTCTCTGTTGCTTTCTCAAATTCTGGTCTAACCTCTATCACATCATCTTCTTTTCTAATCTCAACTTCCACCACAGACGGCTTAGGTGGATCTATGGTTTTCTTACCCCCTCGAGTAGTAACTCCTATCTTGGATTCTGGATGGTGTTGTTAGAAAGAGTGTCAGGTTGACGTGGGTTCACTGTAGTAGACAACTGAGTCATCTGCTGCTCTAGATGCTTTATTGACACTGCATGGGCATCAACCTTTTGTCCAATACCAGACATGTCGCTTCTCATCTCCTTCACATTCTCATCAGTTGCATCAAACCTTCTCATCATCTTCTGCATCATATCTTCAATACGCGCCATATTGCCTCCAGTTTCCCTACCACTAGATTCCTGATTTTGAGGGGGAACATAAGGTCCAACCCGATCGTTTCTATTGCCATAGTTGTTGTTCCTGTTGTAGTTGTTATCGCGATTGAAGTTCCCATCCCGGACATAGTGACCCTCTCGATTGTAATTTCCATAGTTCCGACCTTGGTTTCCTTGACCTTGGTGCCAATTTTCCGTGTTGGATCCTTGGGCATTTGGTTAGAAACCCCCCGTCTGATCATTCACAGCATAAGCATCCTCTTCATAGTAACAATCCTCCACTGGTGGTGGAGTTCTAGTTAAGTAATTCACAACATTTACCTTTTCTGCTCCTCCGCTCACATGCTTCAATACCAACCCCAACTCGGTCCTCATCTGGGCCATCTCTTCACGAATATCATCTGCTGAGTTGTTATTTGTATTATGAACGGCAAATGTGTTTCTCCCAGTATTTGACCTCTGAGTGCTCCATGCTTTATTGTTGCGAGAGATCCTCTCCAGTTTTTTAGCAATCTATGCATATGTACAATCACCATATGAACCTCCGACAATAGTGTCAAGTACTACTTAATTGTTATCATCCTGTCCTCGATAAAAATATTCCTTCAGTGACTCATCATCAATACGGTGGTTTGGGACACTTCTTACGAAGGCAGTGAATCTGTCCCACGAGCTACTCACAGACTCTCCAGGTAATGCCACAAAATTGTTAACCTTATCTTTGTGATTGAGCTTCTTGGACACTGGATAGTACTTTGCTCGGAACACCTCTGCCAGTTGGTCCCATGTGAATATTGAGTTATACGGAAGCTCAGTGAACCATACTACAGCATCGCCTGTCAGTGACAGAGGGAACACTTGTAATCTAATGACATCCATATCCAAGTCTGGTCTACCTACACAACTTTTACAAACCACCCTTAGCTTGGCCAAGTGAGCATGTGGATCCTCCGATGGCGATCCTGAAAATAAGCCTCTTTCTATAAGCATCTACATCAAACTACTAGTCACCACAAATGTGTGCCTTGGAGGTAGAGGAGGTAGGACAATAGGTCTATCAGAGTCTGCTATATTGATGTTGCCCCGATAGTTGTCATGTTGTCGTGGGCCTGGTGGACCATGCACCCTCACTGCATCACCCAATTGATTTTCAGCTAGTCCCCGATTTTCCTCACCAACTACTCTTGGCTGTTGTAACTCAACTGCTTCATCTAGATTTCCTTCGATCGGATCAATTGGATCTCTTGGATTGTTCATTCTTCGCAAAGTGTGGTTCAGCTCTGGATCGTAAGGAGTAAGTGGTTCACCCTGGTTTCGTGTACTTGGCATGCACTAGAGTCGGAACCTGAAAGAGACAAAAACAAAAAGAAAAGGTAAATTAGGAAATATTTGACTTACGTTCAATAATGTAGGTAAAAATAAATCTAAAAGCCAAATTTCCCCGGCAGCGGCGCCAAAATTTGATACGCTCAAATTACACCTCCCTAAAGAAATATAAGCGATCGTTATCAAGTAAATAACCCAACTTGTAGGTTGGGGTCGATCTCACAAGGAAAATGGTTTAGACTTTACTTTAACCAACAATTATATTCAATTAGCCAAAATACTTCCAGAAACAAGAAATAAAAAAAGGGGATTTGTGAAACAAATTGTAAGAATTCAGTAAGTAATCAATAAACAAAAGTCAATTTCTGTTGTTATCAAGATGAGAAAATTAACTAGGGTAGACGTGTTCCCCACAAGCTCATAACGCAGTAATCCTAGTAACCACAATCCTTTCCTAGTGTATTACATGCAAAGTGATAAGTTAGGTATCTCTAAATCCTTGATCCGACATCTAGAGAATTTCATCCCGCACCTTGGTCCGGCTACGTGTGTATAATTTACTAACCCTTATCTTTACCTCATATTAGACATCATAATCGATATTTGGCTTAGTTATTACTTCGCACCAATCGACACTAGCCTATTAGATAGTATCACACTAAATCTATGTTGATAATTCTTTTCTTGTTAATTACCTTCTTGATCCGACAAGTAGCAACAAGGCAAGTTCTAACGCATGCACTCGTTAAAAAGACTTCTAAACGAAAGAATTATCAATGCATGCAAAACACTATTCAAGAATTACTTACTTACTATTCATACTTTGTTAGTCGCTCATGGTTCCCACAACCCTAGTTGTGAAGTTTAGTTACCCATAATAGCAAGAACACAATTCATAGTATTATATGAAGAAATCATGAACTTACGTAATGAGAATAATAAACCCAGAATTTCAACTTGAATTGCAAAGCCAAAATCTTCAAAACGAATGTAGGAAATCAATAATTGCTAGGGTTGCAACTTAATCTCCAAAGTCCCAAAGTAAAACTAGAATAACAATGTCTAACCCCCAAAAAGAGGTTTACATGCCCTATTTATAGAAAACAAATCTTAAATTAAAAGGGAAACAAATTAAGGAAAGTTTGTTCAGGTACGCGTCTTCAATCCACGAGATTGACTTACGGATTGTCGATGGATCTATGGTCCGTAAGTCCCTTCCGTCAGCCAGGACTTAGAAAATATTTCCACTTCCAAAAATTAGTTTCTCTGAAGCAAACGACGGACTAGCAGTATGGACCGTAGATCGATCTACGATCCGTCAATCCCCTCCGTAGCTCCACACTTAAAATCTTCAAAAATCAGGTACTGGAACCCTCGCAGTATCAATCTACGAATCAACAATACGGTCCGTAGATCAATCTACGGACCGTCAATGGACACCGGGGTTCCACACTTGGTCAGATTTCCTTGATTTGTCCTCAATACCATGCCTGTTGATCTACGGTCATCACCTACGAACCGTGAATGGACCTACGGTCCGTAGATCACCTCCGTGAATGCCCTGTTTCTGCATTTCTTTTAGCTGTCTCTATACTTCCGCGCCTGAACATCTTTCCTGCAAAACATGATAAAAACACATAAAAACCAATATAAAAAGGCCCTAGACACACACAACTTGTAAGTGAAATGTATTAGAAATACCGTAAACTCACGGTATATCAGTGCAGGTCCCCAATTGATTGGGTTGAAGTAGGTAAATTAACCTTGATTGGGCCAGACTCGGTTTATGAGGCTATGGAGAAAGTTCAGCTCATTAAGAGATAAACTAAAGACAACTTAGAGTCATCAGAAGTCCTATGCAGATTTGAGGAGAAGGGACATAGATTTCAAAATCGATGATTGGGTTTTCCTGAAGGTGTAAACAATGAAGGAGGTGATGAGATTCAGAAAGAAAGTGAAGCTCAGTCCTAGATATGTAAGTCCTTATAGAATTCTGAAAAGGGTTGGTAATGTGGCTTATGAGTTAGAGTTGCCAGCAAAACTAGTAGCAGTTCATCCAGTCTTTCATATTTCCTTGTTGATGAAGTGTGTGGGTGATCCGACATTAATAATAACATTAGAGAGTGTCGTTGTGAATGATAGGTGCACTTATGAAGATGTGCTAGTTGAAATTCTTGACCGTCAGGTTCGTAGGTTGAGATTTAAGGAAGTCGCTTCAGTAAAGGTTTTGTGGAGGAGTCAGTCTGTAAAGGGAGCTACTTGGGAAGCAAAATCAGCCATGATGCCAAGTATCCTCACCTCTTTCCTTCCGATTCCATTTCAACTTGAGGTAATAGTTCCTCTCCAGTCTCTCAGTTTACTCTTGAGTAATTCAGTCTGAGTATCAATATCTTTTTCCCTCAGTTATTCTTGCATTTCAACACATTTGCATGTTCATGGAACTCAATTTAGTTAGATATTCGTTTCTAGTACTTAGTGGTAGGGATTGCTGCTCCTTCCCTCCATACTCAGCTGCTTTAGACTTCATTCGAGGACGAATCTTCCCAAGGGGGAGATATTGTAACACCTCTAATTCAAGAAGATGAAAAAATGTAGCTTTTCAGGATCTGGTATCATAACTAATGGAAGTGACAGACATACCGTGTGTCAGGCCACGGACCGTAGGTGGGGTTCTGTCGTTGGGTTTCAGACTTGGGGATCTCTGATCCCAGCCATGGCCGACCATTACGGTCCATGGTTGGACCTATGAATCATAAGTCTGGCTATAGGTGAGGGTTAACACCTATTTAGAGGAAAATGACTTTTGGGTCAATGTCAAACGGTCATATCTTTTAGCACAAAATGAATTAGGTGAAATTATTTAAATACACCTCGTGCAGAGTCCTAATAATTCCTGAAATACGAAGTCAAATTAGAATTTAGGGCACAAGATGAAATTATTTAAATTTATTCAGATTGACGTCAGCCCGCCATATCGTGAAGCCTCCCGCTATGGCACTGCCGTTATAGGGCCTACATGGTCACTATAGAGGGGATGATGCAATCAAACCCTAATTAAAGCGATGTATTTTATTTTTCCTCCCACTTTCTAGGGATAAAACAGATGAGGGCTACTCCAAAAATTACCCTAAGCCACTCTAAGCGTGAGAAAAATAGGAGGAATGATTTTTAGAGCAAATAAGGGTAAAACCCAGTGATTTTCCATCTATTCGTTAGGATTTTACCTATGAGCCAGAAGTGTACACCATTCTTCAGCAAGTGCTTGACATCCAAGTAGGCTAAGTTTTCTTAACTGAGTAGTTAGACCTATGTTTATTCACGTAGATTATCGAAATATTTCATACCTAGGACTTCAAGTAAGTAGTCTAGATTGTTAGATGTGTGGTTAGTTATGGTTTAGGTTGAGGATGAACTTGATTAGTATTGTTGGTGTTGATATTTGTTTGGTGTTATCTTGGAAAAGTAATTGTGGGTAATCAGATTGTGACAAAGAATAGTCAGAAGGAATTCTCTCGAGTAGAGGATGGTTGATTGTTTTTCGTCTATATTGTATGTACTTATCAATTGTTTGTATTAATTCATGCATGATACAAGTTTGGGGAAGAAGCAAGGAACATGAATTGTAAATGAAGATGTTGTCGATTGTATGCAATGAATGTGTTACTTGAATATAAATGTGTGGTTACTATCCATTATGGTTGTAATTGTGTTATGTGTGGATGTTAGATCAGGTATGTATGTATGTATGTATGTATGTATGTATGTATGTGAAACAACCTGGTTTCGTCGTTATAGAAATGTTAACAGGGGAAAATTTGAAGTCGAAAAAACTTTTTCGTAGTATTTGTATTTTCCCCAACCTTGTTCAGATTTGGACGAAATCGGAGTCCTTGAGGTGTGGGAAAATCTGGTAACAACTGGGTGAGTTGTTTTTGAGTTTGATTGCATGAGTAGTTAGATAACTTGTCAAGGAAACCGTACGACTTAAAGGAATTGAATTCGGGCGAGTAGAACTCTCGAAATCGATCTTAGCGTGAAGGGTATTTTCTGATCGTCGTGGGTTAGAGGGGTGTAGTGAAATGGGATTTTGGAATTTCTTCAGTTGACTCTCTGATTCCGTTTGTGTCGCTTTGGCGGGAGTCTAGCCGCTCTGGCGGGGCCGCTACAGCGGGATATGAGGCGTTGTGGCGGGTACGACGGGACTTAAAATCGTAGAAAAGGATGGATAGCTCACTGGTTCGAAAATGCCGCTCTGGCGGGACTTGATGTCACTTTGGTGCCACCGCTACAGTGGGATGAGGGCCACTGTGGCGGGCCAGACGTGACTTAATGTCGTTAATAAACCCCTAAACGACCTTATTTGACACTTTTTGACTTTTAGAGCTAAGGAACGACCCCCAGGCGATTTCTACTTGATTTTCATCATTCTTGAGGCTAAAGGTAAGCTTTTCACTCCCCAAATCTGTTTCTCGATCCGTAGAACGTAATAGAATGGGTGAATATTGATTGGAGAGGGTTTTGTTATAGATTCTATAGTGGGAACAACCTTAGTTTGGATGATTGGGATCATGGGGTTGATCTAGGGTTCATAGAATTGTTATAGTTTCGGGTAATTAGCGATCGTTTATTGATTCCCGTGTTATTGTGATTGTTTGTAGACCACGAACAAGCGGAACGAATCCAGAAAGGGAAGGATCAAGTTTCTTAGGGTTTCAAGCTTGTTTCGAGGTAGGTGATAGTTGTGATTCTATGTTTGTGTGATGTATGCTTATTCTTGGTTCATTATGATACTTGTGTATGTATGAATGTTGCAATGTTGATCCCACTTGTTGTAAATGAGATAGATGAATATCATTGCCATGAAATCATGATGTAAATGTATGATCTTGATGATGTACTTGTGATTGTGATTGTAGTGTGTGAATGGGATCGGTTGCCACATTTTGGCATAACTAACTTGGATCGGTTGCCATGTTCAGGCATAAAAATGGAAACGATTGCCACGTTCCGACATAAATATGGGATCGATTGCCACGTTTTGGCACGCTAACTGTTTGGGTTTGGGTTCCGTGAGAGGACTAATGATTTGTGATAAATGTAGATTGATGAGCATGTTGATAATATTGTAGATGTTGATATATATGCATGTGGTTATAATGTTGTTTGACTTGCTTATGTTACACTAATGGGATAGCCGCGTGATCCTACCAGTACATTGTGGTTGTGTACTGATTCTGCACTTGTTCTTATTTTTGTTAAGTACAGGGCATCTTCAAACGACTATTGAAAGACCTCGCTTAGAAGATCAGTGATCGTCGCTTCAAATTCAAGGGTGAGCCAATTCTTCCGGGCTGCCATGTGGTTCTCTTTCGTCTATGTCCATCATTTCCAGACTTAGATATTTGTTCTAGTTAGTTGATTAGTTCATTAGTTGGGGATGTATCCCTTCTTGTTTAGGCTTGGATCATTTGTTTAAATGTTTTGGTACATTAACTTTCAGGTTCTAGGTATTAAATTTCCGCATTTGTTAGTTAATTAACTTGCTTCCGTAACTTAATTGTCTTAGTATTGTTTTAGTTGCTTAGTTTGGTTGTAGTAGTGGTTCTCCCACCGGATGGTTAGTGTGGGTGCCAATCACGACGGTCTGGATCGTGACAATATATATATATATATATGATCGGGTACCACATAGGTACATATATTATTATTGAATCGGGTATCACGTCGGTACATATATATTATTATAATTATTGGATCAAGTACCATGCTAATATGTATGTATATATATATATATATATATTATTATTATTATTATTATTATTATTATTGGATCGAATATCACACAAATACATATATTATTATTATTATTATTGGATCGGATACCACATCGGTATATATATATTATTGGATAGGGTACCACACTAGTACATATATTATTATTAAATCAGGTACCACACCAGTACAATAACCGTTTGTGTGTATGTTCATGAGAGAATCATATCTATTTTTTTGTGATGAGATGATTATAGGTTGGTCAATGAGAGGACTAGGTTGAATTGTTATGTTTTAAGTATCACTTGTTGGCCCTTGAGTGGCCAAGGAGTCATGGTAGTCCGAGTACTCGACAACGTGAAGAATTACACTTGACATGTGAATAATGCTAAGTAGTGGTGAGGATTGGAAGAGCGGGTATTTTATAATCATGGTTATAATTGTATATCTCTGTTTTACTAATGGTGTTTATTAGTTCATATTTTCATATAATTAAAGTGCCGTAAGGTAAGGAGTTGACATGAGAGCTTGAGGGGGAATAGTAATTTAAGTAACATGATTAATAACAACCGAAGTAACAATTAGGGGGTTAAGTTATGATATGATGTGAGGATGTAATGACTTAGAGGTTGGAGTTGGCAGCGGAAGAAGGTGGGGTGACTTGGGTGACATGTGTGAGTTCTAACAGTGTTGTTTTATTTTCCTGCTCTTAATTATGTGCATGATATTATGTGGTAGATTCGGGTCGAATGATGATGCCTACCAATACCTGTTTTGTACCGATACTATTCTTGTTATGCCACTTGGCGTAGTATAGTTGCAGGATTCAGTAAAGTTTATTATGTGAAGACGATGGTGATCTTTGACAATTTCTACTTCTTTTTTCTTATGATGGGAGTTGTGTCTTATTTCCTTTTATACATTGCACTCTCTTAGTAGCTTTTACACCTATTTAGACTAGTTTCGTCAAAGGGTGTTTCAGGTAATTGTAAAAGAATGACTCATATATTCGAGCTTCATATTATTTAAAAATATTAAAAAGTTTTCTTAAGTTTATTTAAGTTCCACATTGTCCGTTTTTAAAGTGGGGTGGTAAGGGTTCGCCTATATAGGTGTTAGAGTAGGTGTCCGCACGGCCAAGTGAGTTGAGTCGTGACAAGGTGTCACAATATCAACAATGACAGATCAAATACGTAAAGTATTATGTGAGTACAAAAGAGATCATTCCAAATGCACTCAAAAAGATTTGTAGTTGTGGCAACACTGGAACTTTTGGATGCAATAAGAAAAGTTAGCGATGAGCTTCAACTAGATTTAAATTTTAACAAAAAGAAAACACAATAGAATCATATTTCTCTAACTTGTCTTATATATATTTGTACTTTTAATTAATTATTAATTTATAATATTAATGGGACCATATATTTATATATGGGTTTTCTAAAAATAAATTATCGTATTATCTTATCGCAATTGGTGATTTTTTTTACATTGGCCTAAGTTGAGACCAGAGAAAAATATTATCTTAGAGAAATTATTAATTTATCGTGTATTAATTTAGTGAGATTTTACTGTAACGTAATTTATTTTTCCTTTATCTTAGTGTCTAAAGTGTGTTTTCGTGTATCAGTACCAACATAATTTTGACTTTTACATCAACGAGAAAAGTTTGTTTACTATATTTAAGTACATTTTATATCTTAGCATGATGCGTTATCATGTTCCTCTTTAGCTACATTTTGTATCTTAAAACTTTAACATTATTTAAAAAATAAAAGAAATTGGTATTTAATAATATAAAATAATGTAAAAATATTTAATATATAGAAATTTAAAATCGAGATAAAATATATATCTTTTTGTTGAAAGTTGAGATAAAATATTACTTATTCAATATTTTTGCTTATTTGAAGAAACATAATTTTATTAATAACAATGTGAGTATAATTTTGTTCCCTTTTGATTCTCCTCTCCTAACTATTCACCATAATTCGATGAATTTTAATAGCATATTTCTTAAATGAAATGATTTGGATCGCTAAGTACATCGAACAACGGCTTTGAGAAAGCCAATGTATGATTCCTTGATCTCTTTATGTATATCTAAAAGTTTATAAAATTTTGAGACACTCTATCAAACTAACCCTAAGTGAGTGTTGGTTATAGTGTATTTAAAATTAGAAGCCCTTAAATAAATTTTGCAAGAAGTCGTGTTACATTGATATTTCTCATTTTCCCCCCTATAAATATATTAATTATCCTTCTCACATTTTTTGGAAGAACTCTAAACTATCATATGCATCACATGGTAGACTTGGACAAAGCCTTGGGGGAATGTATTCACGAGTTTCACACAGGCCCTACCTACAAACTATAAAAATTCAAACCAGATGTAAAGGAGTCTTATTAAAAAAAGAAAAAAGAAAATCTTAATTAGATATGTATTTTATTAAATTAATTCTATTATCAATATATTAGAAATTTAAAATTTGATTTTTATCAGTTTATATTGTTATTTAATATTGAAGATCGTATAATTTTTTTTGTAATAAAACGTTTTAAATTTGATAAAATAAACAAATAAATAAAATAAAATATTTATTTTATATAAGATCAATATATAAGTGAAGTGCATAGTAATAGATTAATTTTAACTCAGTTTCATAAGTATTATCTCAATAAAAAAGATTGTATTAAAACAAGTGTTATTTTAGGAATTCAAAATAAAGTAGTTGTATTATTTTTCAATCATATCTTTATGTTTCACTCTTTAGTATTTTCTTTGTCTCATTTCATTTCATGTAATTTTTTTTAGTTCGTTCTAAAAAGAATGTCACGATTTTAATATAATTAAAAAAAAATTTAACTTTAAAATTTTTTATTTACCTTTGATGAAGTGATTTATAATCATACAAATATTTAGGAATTGGTTTAGATCACAAGCTTTAAATTTTTTTTTTCTTTGTTTAACATCATGTCAAGTTAAATGATGCCACATAAAATAAGACTGAGGAAATAATATTTAATTTACAAAAAGATTCATCTAATAGCGGTGTAAATTATATATTATGATTATTAATTTTTTTAATAAAATACGATTTTTTTTTTGTTATAGTGATACTTATTTTGAAAGGAGGATTTTTTTTTGGTTATAGTAGCACTAATTTTGAAAGGGGGAGTCAAGTGGAGAGGGACATAGCTAGATAAAAAAAATCATTCTTTACTGAGGTTGCAAGAATGTTGGCACACTTTTCCTCCATCCAAATCTCCTTGAAAGCTGCTCTTCACTTGTTTGTTCCAAAATGGCGAGACTTAACAGGTAATCCCTTTGTTTATTCATCAGTCAACATGAATCCAAGGTAAAGTTTGAACCTTTTTGCCCCCAACTCATTTCTTTATTTTATTAATTAGTTGTGTGTAGCTTGTATGACTATAGTGGTTGACTGGTTGCCTTACTGAACTCTCTAGAATAATATATTTTAATATTGATTACATTGTTTAAGCTTGTGTTTAGGGTGATTTTTATTCTTTCTTAATTGGGAATCAAATCATATTGAAATAAGTGCTAGGTTCAGAAAATATTGTACTTTTCTGTTTTGGTTTATGGGATTGAGGTTTTCTAATTAGGACAACTGCTGTGCTGATAGTAATGGGGTATCTAATTTCAGATTCTTGCTCTGAGGCTCATATTGGAACTCCTTGTTTTGCCAAGTTCTTATCTTTTGAGGATTCTTGCATGATATCTTGATTTTTTATCTTCAAGATTTGGGATTTAAGCTTCATTTTTATGTTGCATTTGTTGACAGGAGCTTTTTTTTTGGGGAGAAACTGTGAGGTGAGGTAATCCTCAGTCATTTGTTGATAGACGCGGAGTTAGGATTTTGAGTTTATGAGTTTAGATTCTACAAAAAGCAAATTACTGGTTCTTGATAAGTGGATTTTTTTTTAACACAAATACAAAATCTGGGCCAAAGCTACGCGGTAGGCTAGCTCAAGCCGTGCTTGCTGGAAGGTAGCGATGGATGCCCAAGTGAAGGGGAGAGTGTTTCTCTTATTGTTTTCATGTATATGGGTGCCTATGGTGGTTCTTGGTGGGACTGAGAATGTCACTGTCTCTTCCTTGTCTAGGCCAAAAGTGGTGAAGTTTGGAGCTTTATTCACAGTAAATTCAGTGATCGGAAGTTCTGTAATGCCAGCCATTTTAGCTGCAGTTGATGATGTTAATGCTGATTCTACAGTACTTAGTGGGACCAAATTGGACGTCATAACACAGGATACAAATTGCAGTGGATTCATAGGCACTATTGATGGTAAAGGCTTTTTCTCCACCATAATTTTCTTGTCTGTATTAAAGCTACTTAATTCTCAGTAGTGCTGGTGTCTAGACACATGATATCATATAGTCAATTTCTTTTACTTTCAGTATTATTAACAAATGCGGTGTTCCCCATTTTATGTATAAATTTGAGACTAAGATGTGCTCATTCAATCCAATTCCCTCGCTTGATCATATATAAGGGGGTGATGGTATTTCTTTTCTTCTGCTTCCTTAATTTTAATACATTGTGGGCGTGGTGGCACCGGGGAGAAGGGTGCAATGGAATGTTTCGAGACTTTTTTGATAAGTGTAAACTATCACGAATGGATTTAGACCAGAAATGGAACCATGAAGCAATACGTACTTCCTCTATTGGAAATGCAGAAGCTAAGTTTAGTTCATGCCTTCATGGCCTGTTTCAGGATTTTGTAATAGTTCAATGTTTTGATAAATGATTGTTTATAGACGTAAACCTTTGTCAAAACCATAACCGAAGCTGGTGTTCCTGTCACATTTAGGTTTTTTGCATTAACTTTATTTATCTATTGCTTTTATTCCTGTATCCCTCTTAACATTTAACACACATACTTCCTTTGCAGCTTTGCAGCTGATGGAGAAAGAAGTTGTTGTTGCGGTTGGTCCGCAATCCTCTGGAATAGCACATGTCATTTCTCATGTAGTGAATGAACTTCGTGTCCCGCTTTTGTCTTTTGCAACTGATCCTACTCTTTCCTCTCTTCAGTACCAATATTTTCTTAGAACTGTCACAAATGATTACTTCCAGATGTATGCTATTGCTGATCTGGTTGATTATTATGGATGGAAGGAGGTTATAGCCATATTTGTTGATGATGATAACGGTAGAAATGGGATATCGGTGTTGGGTGATGCCCTTGCAAAGAAGCGGGCCAAGATCTCTTATAAAGCAGCCTTTTCTCCTGGAGCTACTATGAGTGATATCGATGACTTGTTAGTCAGTGTGAACCTTATGGAGGCACGAGTTTATATTGTTCATGTAAATCCTGATACTGGACTGTCCTTTTTTTCGAAGGCAAAAAAATTGGGAATGATGAGCAGTGGTTATGTTTGGATTGCTACTGATTGGCTTCCATCTGTTTTGGATTCATCAGATTCTAATAAAGATACTATGGACATACTACAAGGGGTTGTTGCGCTTCGCCATCACACTCCAGATTCTGATAAGAAAAAGACATTTGCATCTCGATGGAAAAACTTGAAGAGTATACAAACTTCAAGGTTTAATTCTTATGCACTCTATGCTTACGATACAGTTTGGTTGGTTGCCCGTGCACTTGACCTTTTCTTCAAGAATGGTGGAAATGTCACTTTCTCTGATGACCCCAGTTTGCGTGATACCAATGGAAGTGCTCTGAAGTTGTCATCCCTCCGAGTTTTTGACCAAGGACAGAAACTACTCCAGATACTTGTTGGCATGAACTTCACAGGTCTAACTGGTCAGATTCAGTTTGATCCTCAGAAGGATTTGATTCATCCAGCATATGATGTTCTTAATGTAGTTGGAACTGGATTACGCACTATAGGTTACTGGTCAAACTATTCTGGTCTCTCTGTTATAACTCCTGAGGTTTTATACACAAAGCCTGCTAACACTTCAACCAGTAACCAACATCTATATAATGCTATCTGGCCTGGAGAAACTATAAAACGACCTCGAGGATGGGTGTTCCCCAATAATGGAAAACCCCTGAGAATTGCCGTTCCTTTCCGTGTCACTTTTGAAGAGTTTGTGAAGAAAGATAAAGGACCTGCCGGGGTGAAAGGATATTGTATTGATGTTTTTGAGGCTGCAATAGACTTGTTGGCTTACCCTGTCCCTCATGTCTACATTTTATACGGAGATGGAAAAAGAAACCCGTCATTTAACAGCATAGTGAATGATGTTGCACAAAATGTGAGTACTTACAGCTACATTCAACAACCTAGTATTTATGACAAAAGTACTCTAACCAAGCCAGTGACCAGTCTGACTATATCTACTCAGCTTCAGTATCTATGCATCACGATTTTCCGTGATGGAAACACTAACTAATTAGGAAATAAGGTGATTCCTTTTTTATATATATGAAATGTGATAGAGACCCTTGATGCTGATTAGAAGTATCACAATTCTATATAGGGTAAGTGAAATGTGCATGACCATAAGTGGATTTTATACTAATGTGGATTTGTCGAGGATTTACGGATGCATAACTCAAATGTTTGGTTCAGTGTGATATAAACTGATATCTTTGTGACTGTTGATAACGCGATATGACCAGTAAGTTGAAGAAATATGTAATTGAACTGAATAGGTTGGTCAGCAGCAATTGTCTATACATTCAGTTTATTGAGTAAAGTCGTTTGATAAAATTTCTTAAATATCGGTTGGGAGGAATGTCCAAGAAAATTTAGTTTCTTTTCTGTACACCGTAATGATGTAACATTCTATCTCTGCCTTCAAGTAAGAACAGTTGTGTATGCATAAAATAATGAGAATATTTCTTAGAGCACTTATCAGGGTACATTTGTTTGTTAGAAATATGATGCAGCTGTTGGAGATATTGCAATTACAACAAATCGCACAAGGATTGTGGACTTCACACAGCCTTATATGGAATCTGGACTCGTCGTAGTTGCTCCTGTCAAAGAGACCAAATCCAGTCCTTGGGCTTTCTTTAAGCCATTTACAATTCAAATGTGGGGTGTAACTGGGGTATTCTTCCTCTTTGTTGGTTCTGTTGTTTGGATTCTTGAGCATCGGATGAATCCTGAATTCCGTGGTCCACCGAGGAAACAACTCATTACAGTGTTCTGGTTAGTACTTCTTACTGCTACAACTTCTCGTGAAACGAGAATCAGTATGCTATTTAAGTGCAGGTTTTTCTTTATTGTTCTAGCATGAATCTAATTTTGACTCTTTCCTTTGCACAATTTGAATTCTGATGGCACCATTAATGTTGAGAAGATCCTTTTTTTAGTAAATCATTTTGCCTGTACACGTATATTATCCCTGGTACTAATATCCATTTTGTCTTTCAGGTTTAGTTTTTCAACCATGTTTTTCGCGCACAGTAAGAATATCCTCCTTGAACTTTTCTAGCAAGGTGCTATTATGATACTCAGTTCTTCCTTCGCACAGCTGACACTCTCCGTTGTGAATGAATACAGGAGAGAACACATTGAGCACCTTGGGACGCTGTGTGCTGATCTTCTGGCTCTTTGTGGTTTTAATCATCAATTCGAGCTATACAGCTAGCTTGACATCTATCCTTACAGTGCAGAAGCTGTCTTCGGGAATTGCTGGAATTGACAGTTTAATCTCAAGCCCTGATCCTATAGGAGTCCAGGATGGGTCATTTGCATACAATTATCTCATTGCTGAGCTACATGTTCCAAAGTCACAGCTCCGAATAATAAAAAGCGAAGCTGAATATGTCAGCGCCCTCCAGCAAGGTCCAAAAGGTGGTGGTGTTGCTGCCATTGTAGACGAGCTCCCTTATGTTGAGCTGTTTTTGTCTAATAGCAAATGCATATTCAGGACTGTAGGACAGGAGTTCACAAAGAGCGGATGGGGCTTTGTAAGTATTTCCTTTTGCTTTTGCTATGATGAGCTGACAGTTCGCCATAAAACTATATTTATGACTTACAAATGATCTAAATCGCCTTCATCCTCAACCCCAATGAAGAGGAATAAAGAGAACTCAGTCCAAAATTGGAATAGAAAAAATGTAAACTACAACATACTTCCTCTATTTCAATTTGTTCGTCTTACTTTTCTTTTTGGCCATTTCAAAAAGAAGGTCTCCTTCCTTTTTGGCAACTCTTTAGTTCTGACTTTCCATATGACATGTTAAATACCACAAGATTAAAGAGTATTTTGGTACATATTACATATCTTTAGCTTAAGACCACAAGATTCAAAAGTTTTCTTTACTTTTTTAAACTCTGTGTCAAATCAAAACCAGACAAACAAATTGAAACGGAGGGAGTATTATGTTTATCTCCTTGTGATGATGCACAGGCAATCTGGTCTACTCAAAGATTGATCTTAACTGTCTTTGGTCAGGCATTTCAAAGGGACTCTCCTCTGGCTATTGATTTGTCAACTGCTATCCTTCAACTATCAGAAAATGGTGAATTACAAAGGATCCATGACAAATGGCTATCTAACAAAGAATGCTCTTCACAAAACAACCAAGTTGACGACACTCGCCTTTCTCTCAGTAGCTTCTGGGGCCTTTATGTGATCTGTGGTGGTGCTTGTGCCGTTGCTCTTGTAGTGTTTATCTGCAAGGTTTACTGTCAATTCCTCAGGTATGACCTCGAGACAGAGGAGCCGGAGATCAGTGAACCTGAATCTGCAAGGTCTGGTAGACGTTCCCTACGGTCACGTAGCTTCAAGGACTTGATGGGCTTTGTTGATAAAAGAGAAGCTGAAATAAAAGATATGCTCAAACGTAAGAACAGTGACAATAAGAAACAGATAAGTCATAGCTCAGATGTGCAACAGAACTCTCCTGTTTAAAATGTTGTGGGTTGATGTTCTTTTGTTCAATGCATCAACCTATATATGTATATGACATTTATAATTCCTATTTTATGTAACTTATTTGTCATAAAAACTTAGGTAGATTAGAATGAAAAATGTCTTTGTAGGCTATTTAGTAGGAAAAAACTAAATAATACATGTGATCTAGTGGTCAATGAAGTGGCTGTGAATCTAAGGTTTTAGGTTCAAAACTTAGTGGAGACAAAAAAACAGAAGGTGATTCTTTCCATCTGTCCTAGCCTTGGTGGACATAGTTACTTGGTACCTGTTACTGGTGGAAGGTGACAAATATCCCGTGGAAGTGACGAAAGCTGGTCCGGACACCATGGTGATAAAAAGAATAAAAAACTGGCTATATTATATTGTATAAATGATGAAATAGGGGGACAATTGTATTCAAAGTTTAATCATTTGTTTTCCTTCTTTGGGTATTATTGTTTTTTTAGTAAATAATTTTAATAAATTCCATTTCTTTTTCCCTTCTGTCCTATTATTTGTGGATAGAGAATGATTTGTTCATCTTAGTTCACCAGAACTTAGGATTGATGTTCAACTTAAAATAAGTAGAAAGAGGTTTAAATAAAGCAGAATGAAATATAGATGAAGTGTGTCTTTAGTTATTCTTCTTGGTTTGTTACTATTTCCTCCGTTTACTTTTAATGGCCATGATTTTTTTTTCTAGAGTCAAACTATAAGAACTTTGACTAATATTTTATGATGTATTTTTCCATCATATTGATAAGCAAAAAATTGCAATTTATAGTACTTTTCATTTAGTTTTTGAATATCTATTTTTTGTTTTGTTTAAAATATCAAATTAATGTAGTTTAATTTAACTTTGACAATAAATTAAATTAATTTTCAAAAAGCGCAATATGATAATTAAAATGGACGGAGAGAGTACTTAATAGAAGAAGTTTTAAGTTTTTGACCATAAATTGTCACTTTTTTTTTTTTAATGATAGGAATAGAAAGAGACTCGAGTCTAGTTATAAGTAAACGAGGATTTACAAGAATAAGTACCCCTAATTACTGTCATGGGCTCATGGCTTAAGATGTATAAGAATAATTGTGAATTAGGTGTATAATTATATTAGTTATATATAGGTTGAAATCATTACTAAATAGAAAATTAAATAGTAAGAATTAATATCAAAACTAATTAATGATACATTCTATCGAATAATCTTTAAAAATTGTGACAAATAGCAAGTACTTATTCATTTTTATCTAATGATGTCAGAATCATCTTTAATTAAGAGCACTTGATCTCAAAAATGAAATCATCCGACACGAATCCAAAGTAATCAGACTCGAAAATGATAACAACCATTGAGAAATCCATTCATTCCCAAGAATTTCTCATGGAGTCAACAACACTAACATTGAGAGATTTACTCATTCCCAAGAAGTACCCACGGATTCAACACTAAACTCTCCAAATATAAAAGCAAACCTAAAACTCACTTTTCTTCCCACCGTCCCTTCCTTGACACGGTCCAAAAAACACCCCTTTACCTAATTCCAAGACAAAATCCTACCTTTTGAATCATCACCATCACCATTACCATCACCACCACCAATCGACATATAATGTCTTCTTCTCCGGCCACCATCCCCGCCTCCGCCAATGTTTTTTCTAGTAGTTTTGCCAACAAGGATTCCATGGAGGATTTAGTTGCTTTAAAAATTAGTCTCTTGGGTGATTATCATATTGGAAAGACAAGTTTTTTGGTTAGTATAAATAATTACTAGAAATTTTCTTTCCATGCATACAATATTATCATATTACCCACCTCGCAGAGACAGATTCAAAATTTAAATACAAATAGATAACATGTCAAGTTACAGAGGCAAATTCAAAATTTAAATGCAACAAATAACATAACAAGCCGGACCTAAAACAAGGCAAAAAACAATTATTTTTTGTTATACATAAACCAATTAATTCTCTTGTATGAATTTTTGACTCCGCCATGCCACCCATGCACCTCTTAATTCATATGCATATTTTAGTTAGAACCCTATATTTTTTTCTTCTAATTTTCTAGATACATCAAAAATAACAATAACATACCTAGCGAAATCTCATAATTTTCTAGATACATGTGTATTTTTATAATTCAAGTTTAATTAATCATGAACTTTGTCATTTTAGTGTGTGTGTGTTTTTTTTTTTTGTAGACAAAGTATGTAGGAAAGGAGAAAGGGGAAGAAGGTTTTTCAACAACAGGGTTAAACCATATGGACAAAACTCTCTGTGTCAGTGGCGCTAGAATTTCCTATAACATTTGGGAAGTCGAAGGTATATTCTTTCCTCCATCCATTCATCCAGATTCGACTCATTTTTCTTCTTTTTTACGTGGATTGTCCGAAAAATCTCATCAATTTTTGGCATGCAAATAAAATTTAATAAAATCTATATATATATATATATATATATATATATATTATTATTATTATTATTATTATTTTTTGGCATTCTAAAGATATAATTATGTGAACATATTTTTTTCTAAAATTATGTTTATGATATTGCAGGTGACGTTTCTCATATTCCAGTAGCTTGTAAAGACTCTGTAGCAATGTTGTTTATGTTTGATCTCACAAGTCGTTGTACATTAAATAGGTATTTATAATTTATAATTTTTTTTTTTTGCTAACATGAAAATAGTGGATCATCGTTGTGATTATTGACGACAAAGATAATTTTAGATCAAATTATTAACTGATGAGGATATTTTTGTTCAATTTCACATAGTTTAAGGATATTTTTGACCATTTTTCATATCTTGATCAATAACAGTGTAATTAGCTGGTATCAACAAGCAAGACAATGGAATCAAGTAAGAAGATTAAAACTTTTCATTTTATTTTTTCCTTTTTCTAGATGAAATGTTAAAGAATATGTTAATGTGACTTTATTATTTAATTTTATTTTGATTTACAGACGGCAATTCCAGTTCTAATAGGAACAAAGTTTGATGATTTTGCTCAATTACCATTACATGTGCAATGGACAATCGCTTTGCAGGTATATTTTCTCATTTTTTGTGGCACCAATAAATGATAAACTGAGATGAAGCATAATATTTTCTCCGTTTTAATTTAATTATCTGATTTTAGACTTGACATAGAGTTTAAGAAAGTAAATAATATTTTAATTTTTTTTGTGGTTTTAAACTAAATGTACATAGAATTTATCATCAAATATTTGGTCTAATAACATATCATATGGAAAGTTAGAATAAAAGAGTTATAAAAAAATTATATATATTATTTGAAATAGAGTAAAAAAAAACAAGACAAACAAATTGAAATGAAGAACATGATTCATTTGCTAACATGAATTGACAATTTTTAACATATAAAGAGATAAACCTATTATCTTTTTTCACATTTTATCCTTAATATTAATTACTTAATTATTCTCCAAAATTATTTTTCAAGACTTAAGACTATATATCATTTAATATGAATATCATGATAAAATCTTCACATTAATCATTGTTTTCCAAAGGATCTGCAAAGTCCAAAGTAGACGATTAAAAAAAAATTAAAGAAGCAAATACTTTTACTTTTACTATAAAGATTTATTTGTACTATCTTAAACATGACTTAATTTTGTTTGAACAGGCAAGAGCATATGCTAAGGCACTAAATGCAACTTTATTCTTCTCAAGTTCAGCTTACAACATAAATGTTAACAAGATCTTCAAGTTCATCACAGCCAAAATCTTCAACTTACCATGGACATTGGAACGTAACCTCACCATTGGAGAACCCATTATAGACTACTAGAATACAAATGACTCACATAGACAATTGATCACTGGATCTTGTTACTTTTACTACAACAAGCTAGTGAAATTTCGGGTTTTCTTGAATATGACTCATTATGTAAAATACACAAATTTGTGGAATGGAGAACATTTTTTTCTTGTTTTCTTTTTGACTTTGTAATTTGTAGAGTCGGTTCATTGATTATTCGTGATTTTACCTAGTTCCTTTTTTATCCTCTCAAACGCCTTAATATACTTGTTATACAGTTTGTAATATTGAAATAGCTATTTAAGGTACCACCATTAAGATAATTTAGTAAAAGGTGTTACAAGGGGACATGTTTGTTTTACAAAAGGATTGTCACCTTTTTAAACAAGTGCAATTTCAATTGCTTATGTTCGTTATTAATGGAGATGTCAATTGGTACATATTTTTCACTTTTAATTCGATTGATAATAAGCTTGTTGTATTCTAAAGGAGTGCAATTTCACTTTTTTTCTCCCCTTCTTTTCGTCTATTTCATATTTGAACAAAAATTAACTTTCTTGAATATTTATCGTGTGCCTGAAATCAGGGAGAATTTAATTTTTGCAAATTAGTTGTCCAAGAAAGACTTTGAAATTATTATAGAATTTGATAGTGTTATTATTTCTAAAAATTCTATATTTGTTGTTAAAAGAAATACTATATATTGTTAAGGTTTTTTTCAAGATGAGTATTAATAGTATTAAGGGTTTGTGTATTTTTTAGTCAAATCTTATGTCATGACATACTAGATTATGACATTTAATTTAAATTTTGATTCTATGAAATTTATGTCAAGAATTGGATACTTAGAATGCAATTAAGAACAATTAAATAAGTGTGAAATTTGCATTCAAGCAAAAATGACAAATAAATCATTTTTACTGTTAAAGAAAATTCACAATTGCTTGAACTTATATATATACTAGTTTTCTGATACGTGCCTTACACGTGATTACGAGTTCAGAAAATATATGTTATAGTATATAGTATTGCTTATTTAAGCGAAGATTTGAATAATAAGTTTAGCATTAATGAAAATATTTTTCTCATAAAAGTTAACTATATTAAATAAATAAGTAACAATTAAACTAATACAAACTTCAACTGGGTTATTACAAGTCATATGAATTTTTCTTCGTCTAAAATACTGAAATATTAAGAAATAGTAAATAAGTAAAACAAAAGGGCAATTTTTATATAGTAATACCTATTTTGAAGCAAACTTTCTGACAATCTAAATCACATAAGTATCATTGATAAATAAAGTCATTCTTTTGTCTTGAGCATCAAAAAATAAATCATGACAATTCTCTAAATTTTGAAAAAATATATTCATAAGCATATATCTACATCACAAGAGAAGTTGTTAACAAAAACAAATGAATTTAGACTATGATGTGAGGCAAAAATACATATTTTTAATCATTATTTGCCTCACATTTAGGGGTCGTTTGGTAGGGAGTATTAGGAGAACTATTCCTTGTATTATGTGTGGTATTATGTAGTACTATGTTTGGTAGGAATTTTGGGGCTATGTATAACTAATTCATGGATTAGTTATACACCCTCCATGGTATTATAGGGTGTATATAGGGGTGTACATCGCCGGGTTTGGTTCGGATTTTTCAAATATCAAACCAAACCATTTGTGTCGGATTTTTAAATTTATAAACCAAACCAAACCAATAAAACTCGGGTTTTTCAACCACGGGTTTTTCGAGTTGTTTCGGGTTTTTCCGGTAAAGTATTCATACAAACATATAATTGACTTGTACTTCAAATATTTCTTTAGTCCTACCAAAATACAACTATCTAAGATGTTTCTTAAAAATATAACACAATATGATATGATTAATAACACTAAAATATTCAACAAAAATAATAATAATGAAATCGCGCAAAACAAATATTGCAAATTAACAAGTCATAATGAAAATGATCATAATTTAAAAGTACTAAATCATGCTAAAATTAAGTTTAATAAGTATTAGTTACATGAGTAAATATTAAAGGAAATTAAAATTAGATTATGCATTTTAATTGTCTAAACCAATGTAAAACTAAAGAACAAATATTCAATATTATTGTCATTCTTAGTGTTGAATTGATTTTCTTTTTGCATTAGTATTAATTTGATTTTGATTTAAGCTTTATTATAATTACCAACATCCGTGGACTATAATCTTTATTGGCTCATTCATAATTCTAAGTTTCAAACTTGAAATAATATATTAAAAGATAAAAACTATGAAAAAGTATAAGAAATATTTAAAAATTATATCAAAGTAAATATTTTCATGTATAAAATAAAATTTTAAAATTATATATATAATATTAGGTTGGTTTTTTTAGTTAAAACCAAACCAACCCAACAAAAATATAGTCGGTTTTTTTTTTCAAAACCAAACCACTAGTCGGGTCTTTTTCTCGGGTTGACTCAGTTTGCGGTTTGGTTCGGTTTTCGGTTTGGTTTTGTACACCCCTAGGTGTATAACTAATACCTTCCATTTGGTGGTATTAGTAATACATGGATGGATCTAATACCATGGGATTAATATGTGTAAAGACAAAAATACTCCTCAAATCCTTTCATTTTGTTTATTTTCTTGATTTTATGTTTTATATTTGTACTAATAAATTTATTTAAATCGATTAGCTTACAAACTTTATTATTTAAATAGAGTTATTTGTAGCTAAAATATGAGTTATTTAATCTAATTATTATTAATATAAAATATTATAATCGGACTAATATGCTAATGTTGATGTATGAATTTAAGAATTATTTTTGCTATTTAAAAACACCTTGAGTATAAAAATAGTTCAATTTATTTTGCTATTTTTTTCGGGAAAGAGTCTGAAAAATACTTCAACTTTGGCCGAAATTGATGTTACGGTACCAAATTTTATGGAGGACCTTTAACCCCCTGCACTATTTAATAGTGTATTTTAAAGGTATATATGTGCCCAAATGGACACATTACTATTTAAAATGATGCAATATTTATGATGTCCACGTAGACACATATATACCTTTAAAATACACTATTAAATAGTACAGGGGTAAAAGGCCATTTCTAAAGTTTGGTATCGTAATAGCAATTTTGACCAAAGTTGGAGTATTTTTCAGACCCTTTTACTTTTTTTTTTTTATGATAAAGAGCAATTTTGTATGATAAAAGTCCTTAGTTGAATGATTTTATTGATGTAAAACAATGTTCAATATCGTTTTTCTATAAATTCTTATAGTTGTGTGACCTTTTGAGATATTAACTTCAATTTATTAAGATGACAAATATTTACCCTCAAATAATTTAAGTGAGAAAATAGTGAACATGGTGATAAAATTTTCCTTCTCTTAGCTAGTTAAAAGGCTATAAAAAAAAATATTGCCCGTCAATTACTTACTTGACCCAATTATATGAAATTAAAAATCTCATAATAACTCAAGGGTATAATTGAAAAGAAGTTCTTTGTATTGTTTTAAACCCCACACAAAATTAGGTAGGAAGCAACAAACCAACCACTTGATAAAAATAATCCCTGCATTACTAATCCAAGCATTATCAATCCATGCATTACTAATCCCTGCACTATTGATCTTTGTACCAAACGGTTCCTTAGTATTTATATTTGTTCTTTTTGAGCATGGATTTTATGAATTGTGCTTAATAGTGTATTTTATTTGTAGGATTAAATTGATGGAAACATAAAAAAGTTTGGAGCTAAAAAGAATTAAAGATGAAAGATTGAAGAAGGAAATCAAACAAACAACTTAATGGATTAAATGAAATATAATAATATATATAAAGAATTGCATGATGCTGCGAACTGCAAAGAAAATTACTGCCACGTGGCAGCAAGGGAAGAGAAGAGTACAAATTGAAGTCGGCTACAACAAACGAGTTTCAAACGGAATCCAATTTCGTTTGGTTTTGTATTCCCAATTAGTTTTGAATTCAATTATTTTATTCAGGGTTTGCTACATCTATAAATAATCTATAAGAATAATTATTAAGGGAGAAGGATACAATGTAGAAATTAACTTTTGATTTAGGGTTTCATCTTTTTTTTTTATTTTTTTTTATTTTACATCTTTTCTTTGAATGATTGGTTGTAATTGCTCTATGTCTATGTGGAGTTAAACTTCTCGTTCTTAGATTATATTTACTTACAATATGATTGTTTAGCGATTTTAATTCGGCATGATTTGTTTATCATATTGGTTATTCTTATATTCTTGTGATTACTATTTTGATGTTTGATCACCATTAAAATAAATTTATTGTCTTCTTTTGAACTTGGGAGAGGAATAGAGGGATATAACGTGGAATATAAGGAGCATGATCTTTTCTTGCATGTCACTTGAATTGATTTGTGTCTAGGATAGGGATATACCTAGGTGCCTTGCTTGGCTCAAATACGGGAAGACAACTTAATGCTCCATAGTTAGTTCAGTCTATCCCCGCTCAACGTTTGAGTTAGACTGTCAATTGTGGTAGACGGTTAGAGGTTGGGAGATCATGACCATGTTATAAACCCCGTGAATCAATAACTAGATAATCAAATAAGTTGATGAAATTGATGCTAAACATGATTGTTAGTTTAATCATAATCTTAGATCGATTCATTAATTGATTATGTAAACATCTATCTTTTCTTAGTTAATTGCTTTTTAGTTATTTTATCTTTATTTTTAGTTTAGTTAATATATATTCATCTTCTGAAATCCTCCCTTAAATAAATAATTAGAATTAGTATAATTTAGTAAATGGTTAGTTGACAAATCCTTTGGGATCGATAATCCGGTTCTTTTAAGAGCCACTATATTACTTGTGCGACCGTGTACACTTGCGTGTGCGATTGAGAGCAACACTTGTTGTGCCCAAATCGCACACGCAAGTGTACGTGGTCGTTCAAGTATTTTATTGGCTCTTATAAAGAGCTGGGTATCGTACCCACAGAGACTTACGATTAGAATAACTCAATTGTTCCAATAGTTTCAGCTAAGCACAATTGTTATCAAGATTTCAAGAGTGATTTGATTTATAATCTAAAAGTTAAACAGAATTAAACAAGTGTGATTCAATTTCAAGGGTTTCAAACAATGATTGGGTAAATTCCAGGGCTGCAACTCTTACCAGGATTCATGCAATTATATTTTTTAAATGGATGTTAATCAACTATCGAATCAATGATCACAAGGTTAAATGTACGATTATGGTCTTCCGACCTCTAATCGCCTACGATAAATGACAACCTAACTACACTGTTGAGCGGAGATAGGTTGGACCAAGTACCGAGCATTACGATTTTTTCTTGTATAGTGACCAAACATGATTTCTAGGTATGTCCCTATCCTAGATACAAATTAACCCTAATTATGAAGAGAAAATCATGCTCCTTATGCCCCGCATTCTATCCTCTTATTCCTCTTCCGAGTTCAATTTGGACAATGTGTTTATTTCAATGGTGATTGACACGTCCAATATTACACTCCAAATAAGGAATGTAAACGGTCGTTGTCAATTTACAGAACTCAACTAGAGTTGAGGTCGATCCCACAGAGAATTTCTTTACATATAAAGTTTCACTATCGCATTTACTCAATTGTCGTTACTATTTCCTAAACAATTAACAAGGAAAGTAAAATTGGGTTTAATTGAAAAGTATTCTATCAGCAAGTACTTCCAGTCAAAACTTAGTTACACAGTTCACAAAAGATATCATTGTAAGTTGATTCAATCAATTTAAAGAAACCAGGTTTTGTGTTCTCTATGACGGCGATTATAACGCTCTTCCGTAAATTGAGTGTCAAGTAAATCAATGTTTACAGACTCTTTGCGACTTAGATAAATCTAACACTTTTCAGTCTAATTAGATAATATCCACTCTAATTCTCTCGAACTTAAAGTGTTATCGATATTGGACTTCGCTTAATTTAATCCTATGTTAAAGATCCATTCTCTCGAAATCCGACCTTAACTCCCATTCGTCAACTTAGTTTAGCTTTTTCCCAACTGGTGCTTTTCTCTCGAACAAACACCAGATACAAGCCTGTCTAAAGCGTGCACTCAATAGACTAAAATGATAATGAAAGCTGTAAACTACAAGTTGTAAACAAAGATTGCCTTTTTACTCATTTTACAGAATCGCAACTAGAATATCATCATAGATCCCACACATCCAGTCATGACGTTTAGCCACTCATGTTTTTATGCAAATAATCAATAATAGATAATGAAAACATATTAAGAATTACTTACAAAAATAATCGGTAAATCAACAATCATTTGATAGTCTCAAGATCAAAAGGAACTATGTCCCACCGAAGACAGTAATCTCAATCCAAAATCTCCCCCTCAAGTTTCTTTTCGTTACTCCTTGTGTAACGTCAGATGCTAGATAATCGATAACAAAAAAAAACTAAAGTAATTCAAAATAGAATGTTTAAAATGAGTCCTAATCAAGTTAGGACTGATTTGTCGGGCCCTGTCACAGCCACTATCACATTTCGTCAAGGGATTCACGGACCGTGAATCCCTCCGTGGTCTTGCCTTGGATCTTCCCCAGAGTGGGTCTTCAAACTTGGTCACTGGAATGTACCACGAGAGAAACCACGGTCCGTAGTGAGTGTCACGGCCCGTGAAGTCACTCGTGGTCTTCACTTGTTCAAACCTTCTTGTAACTCTTTCCTGCTTTTATACTGGTTTAACTTCACGGTAGGTACACGGTCCGTGTAAATAACAATGGCCCGTATAACCCTCCGTGATCTTACTTGGTTGTTCTTGCTTTTCATCTTTTCAGGGCCCAGTTCTGCCTTACTTTCATTAACTCAACCACGGACCGTTATGAAGTTAACGGTTCGTTACATTGACCGTGAACTTCACTTGTCGACATCAGTTCTGCTTCTTTTTCTGTAAAACCCAGATTCTGCCTACACAATTAACAAACCCATAAAATAATCCCGAAATATCACTTAATTCCAGTATTAGTTCATTGTTATGAAGCGTCAAATGTGCTACGATTTCGCGGCACATCAACACCCTCAACTTAGAACCATTACTTGTCCTCAAGTGATGAGAAAATAAACAAATACAATCAGCCCTCAATTCATTTCCAGATTTATGACGCTATGCAGCAACTAATTCAAGTATAATTTGTGTCCCCAAACCTCTGAATCTAACATGTAAGGATCAATACATGACATCTCATTACTCATAGTCAAACATGCTTATACCTGCGAATTATCAGCTCATACAATCTACTTTCAAACACAACCACTGTGTCCTCACACCAAAGAAGTCCCTCGCTCATAATGGTAGGGGCTGAGTGTTACTCTCACGCTCTCAATAAATTTCTAACACTAACAACAAACTACCATAGGCTTGCCCTTGCTTTCTACACTTTCTCTTTCAAC